>NC_086444.1:564501670-564802295 GCF_028390025.1 Pseudophryne corroboree
CTCCTCCAAGCCTCAGTTAGATTTCTGTGCCCGGCCGAGCTGGATGCACACTAGGGGCTCTCCTGAGCTCCTAGAAAGAAAGTATAGTTTAGGTTTTTTATTTTACAGTGAGACCTGCTGGCAACAGGCTCACTGCAGCGAGGGACTAAGGGGAGAAGAAGCAAACCTACCTAAGTAGGTGGTAGCTTGGGCTTCTTAGGCTACTGGACACCATTAGCTCCAGAGGGATCGCACACAGGACCCGACCTCGTCGTCCGTTCCCGGAGCCGCGCCGCCGTCCCCCTTACAGAGCCAGAAGGTCCGGAAAATCGGCGGCTGAAGACTTCTGTCTTCTCCAAGGTAGCGCACAGCACTGCAGCTGTGCGCCATTGCTCCTCATGCACACCACACACTGCGGTCACTGATGGGTGCAGGGCGCTGGGGGGGGGGGGCGCCCTGAGCAGCAATATTAACACCTTGGCTGGCAAAACGGACACCATATATAGCCCCAGAGGCTATATAGGTGTAAATTACCCCTGCCAGAATAACACAAAAAGCGGGAGAAAGCCCGCCGAAAAAGGTGCGGAGCCATCTCCCTCAGCACACTGGCGCCATTTTCCCTCACAGCTCCGCTGGAAGGATCGCTCCCTGGCTCTCCCCTGCAGTCCTGCACTACAGAAAGGGTAAAAAAAGAGAGGGGGGGGCACAAATTTAGGCGCAGTATAATATATATATGCAGCTATAAGGGAAAACACTCTTTCTAGGTGATATCCCTGTGGTATATAGCGCTCTGGTGTGTGCTGGCATACTCTCCCTCTGTCTCCCCAAAGGGCTTTGTGGGGTCCTGTCCTCTGTCAGAGCATTCCCTGTGTGTGTGCTGTGTGTCGGTACCGCTGTGTCGACATGTATGTTGAGGAAAATGATGTGGAGGCAGAGCAAATGCCTGTAAATGTGTTGTCACCCCCTGTGGGATCGACACCTGTGTGGATGGACTTATGGAAGGAATTACGTGACAGTGTCAGCTCCTTACATAAAAGGTTTGACGACATAGGACAGCCGGCTACTCAGCTTGTGACTGTTCCAGCGTCTCAAATGTCATATGGGGCTTTAAAACGCCCGCTACCTCAGATGGCAGACACAGATGTCGACACGGATACCGACTCCAGTGTCGACGACGATGAGACTAGTGTACCCTCCAATAGGTCCACCCGTTAAATGATTGAGGCAATGAAAAATGTATTACACATTTCTGATAGTACCCCAGGTACCACAAAAAAGGGTATTATGTTCGGTGAGAAAAAACTACCAGTAGTTTTTCCTGCATCTGAGGAATTAAATGAGGTGTGTGAGGAAGCCTGGACTTCCCCCGATAAGAAATTTATAATTTCTAAACGGTTATTGGCAGCGTACCCTTTCCCGCCAGAGGATAGGTCACGTTGGGAAACGTCCCCTAGGGTAGATAAAGCGCTTACACGTTTATCAAAACAGGTGGCACTACCGTCTCCGGATACGGCCGCCCTAAAGGATCCTGCTGATAGAAAGCAGGAGGCTACCCTAAAAGCTATATATACACACACGGGCATTATATTGCGACCAGCGATTGCATCAGCATGGGTGTGCAGTGCTGCTGCTGCGTGGTCAGATTCCCTGTCGGATAATATTGATACCCTGGATAGGGACACTATTTTGCTGACAGTAGAGCATATAAAGGACGCTGTCTTATACATGCGTGATGCACAGAGGGATATTTGCCGGCTGGCATCAAAAATAAGCGCAATGTCCATTGCCGCCAGAAGGGGGTTATGGACTCGGCCGTGGTCAGGTGATGCCGATTCAAAAAGGTAGAGGGAAAAAGCTGCAGCATACAGCCAGTTTCCAAGAGCAAAAGTCCTCCCCCGCGTCCGGTAAGTCCACAGCATGACGCTGGGGCTTCACAGGCGGATCCGGGTACGGTGGGGGCCCGTCTCAGAAATTTCAGCACACAGTGGGCTCTCTCACAGGTGGATCCCTGGGCCCTTCAAGTAGTATCTCAGGGGTACAGGCTGGAATTCGAGACGTTCCCCCCCCCCCCCCCCCCCCCCCCCCGCCGTTTTCTAAAATCTGCCTTACCAGCAACTCCCTCTGCCAGGGAGGCAGTGTTGGTGGCTATCCAAAAACTGTATTCACAGCAAGTGATTGTCAAGGTACCCCTCCTTCAGCAAGGGAAGGGTTACTATTCCACAATGTTTGTGGTACCGAAACCAGACGGTTCGGTGAGACCCATCTTAAATTTAAAATCCTTGAACACTTATATCAAAAGGTTCAAGTTCAAGATGGAATCGCTCAGGGCGGTTATTGCGAGCCTGGACGAGGGGGATTACATGGTCTCCCTGGACATCAAGGATGCGTACCTGCATGTCCCCATTTACCCTCCTCACCAGGAGTACCTCAGATTTGTGGTACAGGACTGTCACTATCAGTTCCAGACGCTGCCGTTTGGGTTATCCACGGCACCGAGGGTCTTTACCAAGGTAATGGCCGAAATGATGATACTCCTTCGCAAGAAGGGAGTTTTAATTATCCCGTACTTGGACGATCTCCTGATAAAGGCGAGGTCCAAGGAACAGTTGGTAGTGGGGGTAGCACTTTCTCGGGAAGTGCTACAACAGCACGGCTGGATTCTCAATATTCCAAAGTCACAGCTGGTCCCGACGACACGTCTTCTGTTCCTGGGAATGATTCTGGACACAGACCAGAAAAAAGTGTTTCTTCCAGTGGAAAAAGCCGAGGAGTTGTCATCTCTAGTCAGAGACCTCCTAAAACCGGGACAGGTGTCGGTACATCAATGCACACGAGTCCTGGGAAAAATGGTAGCTTCATACGAAGCAATTCCATTCGGCAGGTTCCACGCAAGGACTTTCCAGTGGGACCTGTTGGACAAATGGTCCGGGTCCCATCTCCAGATGCAACAGCGGATAACCCTGTCGGCAAGGACCAGGGTGTCGCTGCTGTGGTGGCTGCAGAGGGCTCATCTACTAGAGGGCCGCAGATTCGGAATACAGGACTGGGTCCTGGTGACCACGGATGCCAGCCTTCGGGGCTGGGGCGCAGTCACACAGGGAAGAAATTTCCAAGGACTGTGGTCAAATCAGGAGATTTCGCTTCACATAAATATTCTAGAGCTACAGTAAGGGCCATTTACAATGCCCTAAGCCAAGCAAGGCCCCTGCTTCAGAACCAGCCGGTACTGATCCAATCAGACAACATCACGGCGGTCGCCCATGTAAACAGACAGGGCGGCACAAGAAGCAGGAGGGCAATGGCAGAAGCCACAAGGATTCTCCGATGGGCGGAAAATCATGTGTTAGCACTGACAGCAGTGTTCATTCCGGGAGTGGACAACTGGGAAGCAGACTTCCTCAGCAGGCACGACCTCCACCCGGGAGAATGGGGACTTCATCCAGAAGTCTTCCAAATGCTGGTAAACCGGTGGGAAAGACCACAGGTGGACATGATGGCGTCCCGCCTCAACAAAAAGCTAAAAAGATATTGCGCCAGGTCAAGGGACCCTCAGGCGATAGCTGTGGACGCTCTAGTAACACCGTGGGTGTACCAGTCGGTTTATGTGTTTCCTCCTCTGCCTCTTATTCCCAAGGTACTGAGAATAATACGAAGGCGAGGAGTGAAAACTATACTCGTGGTTCCGGATTGGCCAAGAAGAGCTTGGTACCCGGAACTTCAAGAGATGCTTTCAGAGGACCCTTGGCCTCTGCCGCTCAGACAGGACCTGCTGCAGCAGGGGCCCTGTCTGTTCCAAGACTTACCGCGGCTACGTTTGACGGCATGGCGGTTGAACACCGGATCCTGAAGGAAAAGGGCATTCCGGAGGAAGTCATCCCTACCCTGATCAAAGCCAGGAAGGATGTCACCGCAAAACATTATCACCGCATTTGGCGGAAATATGTTGCTTGGTGTGAGGCCAGGAAGGCCCCAACGAAGGAATTTCAACTGGGTCGATTCCTGCATTTCCTGCAAGCAGGGGTGACGTTGGGCCTCAAATTGGGGTCCATTAAGGTCCAGATTTCGGCCCTGTCGATTTTCTTCCAGAAAGAACTGGCATCACTGCCTGAAGTTCAGACTTTTGTCAAAGGAGTTCTGCGTATTCAGCCTCCTTTTGTGCCCCCAGTGGCACCTTGGGATCTCAATGTGGTTTTGGAGTTCCTGAAATCACATTGGTTTGAACCACTTAAGACTGTGGATTTGAAATATCTCACGTGGAAAGTGGTCATGCTGTTGGCTCTGGCTTCGGCCAGGCGTGTGTCAGAATTGGCGGCTTTGTCCTATAAAAGCCATTATCTGATTTTCCATATGGATAGGGCAGAGTTGAGGACTCGTCCTCAGTTTCTCCCGAAGGTGGTATCAGCGTTTCACTTGAACCAGCCTATTGTGGTGCCTGCGGCTACTAGGAACTTGGAGGATTCCAAGTTACTCGACGTAGTCAGGGCCCTGAAAATTTATGTTTCCAGGACGGCTGGAGTCAGGAAAACTGACTCGCTGTTTATCCTGTATGCACCCAACAAACTGGGTGCTCCTGCTTCTAAGCAGACTATCGCGCGCTGGATTTGTAGCACTATTCAGCTGGCGCATTCTGCGGTGGGACTACCGCAGCCTAAATCTGTAAAAGCCCATTCCACAAGGAAGGTGGGCTCATCTTGGGCGGCTGCCCGAGGGGTCTCGGCTTTACAACTTTGCCGAGCTGCTACTTGGTCAGGGGCAAACACGTTTGCAAATTCTACAAATTTGATACCCTGGCTGAGGAGGACGTGGAGTTCTCTCATTCGGTGTTGCAGAGTCATCCGCACTCTCCCGCCCGTTTGGGAGCTTTGGTATAATCCCCATGGTCCTTACGGAGTCCCCAGCATCCACTAGGACGTCAGAGAAAATAAGAATTTACTCACCGGTAATTATATTTCTCGTAGTCCGTAGTGGATGCTGGGCGCCCATCCCAAGTGCGGATTGTCTGCAATACTTGTAAATAGTTATTGTTACACAAATCGGGTTGTTATTGCGAGCCATCTGTTCAGAGGCTCCGTTGTTATCATACTGTTAACCGGGGTTCCTATCACGAGTTATACGGTGTGATTGGTGTGGCTGGTATGAGTCTTACCCGGGATTCAAAATCCTTCCTTATTGTGTCAGCTCTTCCGGGCACAGTGTCCTAACTGAGGCTTGGAGGAGGGTCATAGGTGGAGGAGCCAGTGCACACCAGATAGACCTAAATCTTTCTTTAGATGTGCCCAGTCTCCTGCGGAGCCGTCTATTCCCCATGGTCCTTACGGAGTCCCCAGCATCCACTACGGACTACGAGAAATAGAATTACCGGTGAGTAAATTCTTATTTTTTTTATTACTATAGTAGTGTGTATTTACACAGTAAAAATGCAAAAATGCCTGACTTTGCATTACATCCCACGAGTGCACCCAGAGCCGACGCTAACCAATATGATGCCCTAGGCAAGATTTTGGCTGGTGCCCCCTAGCACCACCGCTGGTTCCGCCTCTGACCTTGCACCTCTTTCCCTGCACCATCACCCCTCACCAATAACAGTCCTTATTTTGGTGTTTGTACCCCCTATATTTTAAATAGGAACAGTTTGCACATTTGGCGCACAGCCCAAAAAGGGGTGTGTTTTTACTGGCAAGGGGCATGGCCACACAATAGTAACCCCAATTCAAATTACGCCACACAGTACTGCACCTTTATTCACATTTGATCATGCGATAGTGTCCATAATTCACATTACATCCCACAGTAGTATCACTTTACCTTATAAATGTTACTCCTCACCGTGGAGCTCCTTATTCACATTACTTCACACTGAATTGCTCCTTATTTACATTACACCACACCCCATTGCTCTTTATTCACATTAGACGACGCAGTAGTGCCCTTTCTATACGCAATGCCACATAGTAGAGCACCTTATACACATAATGCCAAACATTAGTAATGCATTTATACACATAATTCCACACAGTAATGCCCCTTACACATGAGACACATCATTAATGTCCTTAGAAACATAATGCACCTTGCACATTATGACAACCTTTATTAAAGCCCTTTTACACATAATGTCCCTTACACAAATGCCACACGTTATTAATGCCCTTATACACATAATGACACACACAGTGCCCCCTACACATTTGCTGCACATTATTAGTGCCCCTATACACATAATGACACACATACAGTAGTCACATATGCCGCACGTTATTAATGCCCTTATACATATAATGACACATATAGTGCCCCTTACACATATGTTGCACATTATTAATGCATTTTTACATGACACACACAGGCGCAAGTAAAATATATAGGGGCGTGGCTTCATGGGGAAGGGGCGTGGCGACAAAATAATGCCAGTTCATACTACGGTGCACAGTAGTCTCCATTATTCAAATTACGCTGCACAGTAGCGCCACTACACCAGGTAGAGCCACTTTTTACACATTACGGCAGACAGCGTCCCCCTTTTTACACATTACGGCAGACACCGTCCCCCTTTTTACACATTACGGCAGACAGTGTCCCCCTTTTTACACATTACGGCAGACAGCGTCCCCTTTTTACACATTACGGCAGACAGCGTCCCCTTTTTACACATTACGGCAGACAGCGTCCCCCTTATTACACATTACGGCAGACAGCGCCCCCCTTATTACACATTACAGCAGACAGCGTCCCCCTTATTACACATTACGGCAGACAGCGTCCTCTTTTTGTACACATTACTGCAGACAGCGCCCCCCTTTTTATACATTACGGCACACAGCGTCCCCTTTTTACACATTACGGCAGACAGCGTCCCCCGTTTTACACATTACGGCAGACAGTCCCCCTTATTACACATTACGGCAGACAGCGTCCCCCTTATTACACATTACAGCAGACAGCGTCCCCTGTTTTACACATTACGGCAGACAGTCCCCCTTATTACACATTACGGCAGACAGCGTCCCCTTTTTGTACACATTATGGCAGACAGCGTCCCCTTTTTGTACACATTATGGCAGACAGTGTCCCCCTTTTTACACATTACGACAGCCAGTCCCCCTTTTTACACATTGCGACAGACAGACACGAGAGAGAGAGAGAGAAAGACAGAGAGAGAGAGAGATACCATCTCTCCCGCTGGCAGTCTGGCTCCTCGCGCTGGCAGAGATCCTGGGCAGCCGCAGGGGAGAAGGAGGAGGAGGGAGGGGGACTTGAGCCGCAGCAGCGCTATGTCATTGGTAGCGGCGCCGCTGCAGCACTCCCCTCTCCTTCCGCATTGGCTGCTGAGAATGCTGGGATGAGGGAAGCGCATCCCAGCATTCACAGCAGCGCCGGGCAGCCAATACGGAAGGAGAGGGGAGTGCTGCAGCGGCGCCGCTACCACTGACATAGCGCTGCTGCGGCTCAAGTCCCCCTCCCTCCTCCTCCTTCTCTGCCTCCGGCGCTGCTCTCCCTCCAGCGCGGCGCACGGCACCCAGCAGAGGCGGCATGTAATGAGTCAATTTGACTCATTACATGCCGCTGGCTGTGCGCCCTCAGTGTAACTGCGCTGTGTGCCAGGCACACCTGGCACATAGGTAGTTACGGTGCTGCTGAGAAATTAGGGATCCCTGTATCCTGATACACTATTCGAACTGACCACCTGTGTGACATTTTAAATGACATGTTGTATGTATAGTTATGTGTTTGTCTATATTTCGCCTATGTTTTAACTCATTATAGCTTTCTGGTAATACCAGGATCTTTTTTTACCTTATTCCACATTAAAAGTTATATTTTATAATTTCTGAGCATTTTTCTGTGACGCTGCTTACATCCACAATCTTGTGGTCGGGTATCAAAGAGTTGCTTCCAATATGAGAGTTCTTTTCCTGGTTCTTCTTCGGGTTGTTTGAGTATGCTGCAACCTGGCCGCTCTTATTGTCTTCTACCCATTTTCCACCAAAATGCCCGGTCTATTCTGGGTTTTCAAATACGGGTCCAACCCGTGTCACAGACGGGTCAGACCCCATTCACACCACAGGCTGGACCCGGGTAGACCCCTTTCTCACTCAACTCTTTCTATACTTTTAGCGTGACCCAAGTTGGATGACCCGAGTCACGTCGTTTACACAGCAGGCTACCCAGGTGTTTTTCCCAGGTCACTTGACCAGGGTTATTTTTCAAGGATCCTTTTCCACCAAGCCGCGACCCAGGTAGACCCAGCTATAACCTGGCTTATTGCAGCAGTGAAAGAGTGGTTTAACACACAATCAGCGCAGCCAGGCAGCATTCTCTACCTGCCTCCCAGCCTGCAGCATGACAGTGAATAGCTGTCAGTATGCTGATTGGAGTTATACACCAATCAAAGTGCCGACAGCCATTCACTATATGGAAGCATGTGGAGAGAAGGCGCTGGACTACAGGAGGGGTAAGTTATGACTTTTTAAAAAATGTATTAACGTGAGTGGTTGTATACCTCCCAACTGTCCCGATTTTGGCGGGAAAGTCAAGCTTTTCACGGTCTGAGGGGTGGGGGCAGTTGGGAGATCCTCCCTGCCACTCGCTGCTCTGAGCAGAGCAGCGGTCAATAGATGCTGTGCACATGCACACAGTGTCTATTCCGCGGCAGAGAGGGACAGGGGGCCTGCCAGCAGCTCACAAAGTGCTATCCATGCCCCCATAGTGACAAAAACGGAGTGTGTGGCTTGCGCATGTGGCGCGTGCCATGAGGCCACACCCCCTGACTGTGAGGCCACACCTCTGACCAGAAACCATGCCTCCTAATTTCGGGTGCGCGCCTTCGGCATGCATAAATGTCTCTCCTCCTAGCTCGAAGAAGTTGGGAGGTATGTGATTAGATTGGGGCCCCAGTACATTGCTTTGTAGAGGGACTACAATGCTGTTCAGATGGTCCTGTATAATTATCTGTATAAAATGGTGAGTTTGTGTATCTCTACAGTGTATTAGTGAAATGCGTGTATTATTAGGAAATTACTGCAAATTATAGCTACTGGAATGTATAAAAGTGCTCAGCCTGCAGCCTTATAGGGGTTCAGTATAATTTGCTGGCAGTTGGGATTCCGACAGTCATAATACCGATGCCGGGATCCCGATAAATGAAATCCCGACAGGGATAGTAAGGGATATTTTCCCCTCTCCCCTACCCCCTAACCCACCCTTTCCGCAGCTTAACCTTAACTTCCTCCCTTAGGGGGTAATTCCAATTTGATCGCAGCAGGATTTTTGATAGCAATTTGGCAAAACCATGTGCACTGCAGGGGAGGCAGATATAACATGTGCAGAGAGAGTTAGATTTGGGTGGGTTATTTTATTTCTGTGCAGGGTAAATACTGGCTGCTTTATTTTTACACTGCAATTTAGATTGCAGATTGAACACACCACACCCAAATCTAACTCTCTCTGCACATGTTATATCTGCCCCACCTGCAGTGCACATGGTTTTGCCCAATTGCTAACAAAAATCCTGCTGCGATCAACTTGGAATTACCCCCTTAGTGCCTAACCCTAACCTCCCTACAGTGGTGCCTAAACCTAACACTCCCTCCCCCGCATCCTAATCCTCCCCAATGGTGCCTAACCCTAACCCTCACTCCACGCAGCCTAACTCTAACATCTCCCATGCCGCAGCCTAACCTTAATCCCCCAGGGTGGCGGCTAAACTAACACCTCCCCCCAACCCCCCTCCACTGCCCTAAACCTAACTCGCACTATAATTACTATGGCCAGTATGCTGGCTGTCGGGATTCCGGCCCGGTCTCCTGACCCTTTCTGGATTCAAATGTCGGGATTCTGACGGGTGTCGGGATTCCGGCGTCGGGATTCTGACTGCCGGGATCCTGACAGGCGGCATATTACAAGAAAGAACAAAAAATTAAAGAGCTGGTATTCAATATAGAAAAAGGATATTTATTAATCTAGCAGCTTCAATAATTAATTACCCAGTTACATATATCACGCAAGAACTATGTAACATGCATGATAAAACAATGACATCAATAAAATCAGTTATATTAACACCAGTCTGTTTAATCTTTTCTTTATATATATAAAATTGCTACTTTCTCATGGTTTATCAACATGATACCATAGTCAGAATTCTACTGATATACTTGACACCTTAGTACTAGAATGTGAATTTCAATATGAATCACAGAACTCAATTTATTTTTACGTAGAAAGACACTAATTAGTACTTATAGAGATTCATATGAGCTCCACTAAAAATCTCTTGGATAGTTTAGCAACAAAAGTGTTCTCACACATACGATAATAGTATACATATAAATAAAAGCATCAGTTCATGCTCTAATGACCAAAAATCAGTCTCAAATGACGTATGCAGTGTCTTTAACCACTTGCCTGGCATTGTCGCATCAGATGCGACCACACCAGCAAGTGCTTTATCTGACCTGGTCGCACAGGATGCGACCAGTCAGATAAACAGTGTTAGCAGCGGCAGGGAAGGGAAACTTCCCTCCGCTGCTGCTGTCAGAGGGACCGGAAGGTCCCTCTGCCTTCCAGCACCTTGCCCCCAGTGTTGCGGTGCTGCCGATCATTGCTGATCGCTCAGCACGGCAGGATCCACCACCCCCAGAGGATGCAGACAATAGCAGCCACTGGTAAGTGTAAATCATCACCCCCAAGCCCCACCCTATGTACCTGGCAGCTGTCCGGGCTATAAAAACTAAAGTCGCGTTTCGCTGGAACGATTTTAGATTCCATCCTGGCGCTGTACTCAACTCCATCCGCTAGGGTCTATGTAAATGGTAGTCTTTCCTCAGGATTTGATATCACTAATGGCACTTGGGAGGGATGCCCGTTGTCCCCGCTTAGTTTTACATTGGCAATTGAACCATTGGCTGAAAAGATTCGAATCACAGGTTTTAATTAAAGGTACTTTAATAGGAGGTTGCTCCCATAAAATTAGTCTGTTTGCAGATGATGTTTTGTTGTGTCTGCAGGATCCGGAGTCCTCTTTACCAAAACTTAATATGGTCTTGCTAGAATACTCAGAGATCTCGTACTATAGATTAAATACTAATAAAACTGAAGCACTCCCCCTTAATATCCCTGCAGAAATTTTAGCTAGACTTAAACATACATACAAATATGCCTGGCAGGAGCAGTTTCTGAAATACCTTGGGATCAATTTGGTGCCTGAGGGAAATTTAATTGATTGTAATGATGGCCCCTTGTTGAGGGCCTTCGAGGGGTTTATTGGAGATTGGATGTTAAAGGAGGTCTCATGGTTGGGTAGGATAGCGGCAGCAAAAATGGTTCTTTTACCGAAGCTAATGTATTTGTTTTGCGCTATTTTTCGCCTTCTTCCAAAACAATTATACAATACATTCAACCAGATTTTGCTTAGATATATTTGAAAAGGCTCCAAACCTAAAATTGCGAAGAACACTCTAATTTTGCCTAAACTAGCAGGAGGGGTGGCTTTTCCAGATATCGAGAAATACCATTTTTCGTGTACACTTACCCAGACTAGAGATTGGTTCGATTTAGAATCCCTGAAGCCATGGGTTCTAGAAAGTAGTAGTTGTTACCCGATGTCTCTCCCCGCCTTCTCTCTCCGGTAAATGGGTGGGTTCTTGTACCTCGATTAAGAACACCATAATCGTGTGGCATAAACTAATTTCAGCCTGTGAAGAGGCATCTCTACGTCCCCTTCCCTGTCATTAAATGCTTTGACGTTACTCATTCAGAATTTAGGGCTAGATACTTGGATTACTAGCGGGCTTAATACTATAGGAGATCTATTTTTTGGTGACAGTTGTAACACTGTAGGGGTGCAAGGTGCCTTTTCCTGGGGAATATGGCCGCACGCAGCAGCTGAGGAACAACACAAGTCCAGTTTCTGGTACAACTGACCCCGGCCAGTTTTATTGAAACAGAAAATAAAACAAACCCCAAAATAAAAATACCTTGCCTGTCCGGCACTAACTAAACATAAGATGTTCCTAACTGTCACTAAACAAAACACAGAGTTCTTCAGTACATACTGTATAGCTTACTTGCATCAGAAAGCGTGTCTCTCACACACAGATCCTGCAGCCTTCCCAGGCAGTCTGCCCATACTAATCAGGTTAGAAGCACTATATCACTCTTACACAGCTGAAACCCTGATTAGCCCTCTGTGAGGCCAAAGACCCGAACTGGGCCCAATGTCTAGAACTCGCCTTATCTCTCTCTCAGAGCCCTTACCCAGCTTTTACAGCAAACTGAAAAGGTTCAGACAAAACAAAAAGCATTTTTCCTAGAAGTTAACATTTTCTAAAACATGTAAGACAAGAACCTGGGACAAATATACCTGCCCTCAAACACTATCCCAGTGTTCTTGTCACATATCCCCCTCCCCTGTTTCGACCTAGGGGCCGGAACACTTGTAGCCCCCAAACAGAAGATGCGAGACAATGCATCTGCGTTGGCCAATTGTGTTCCCGGTCTATGTTCGACAGTAAACTTAAAGTCCTGCAACGCTAGAAACCATCTAGTTACACGAGCATTCTTGCCTCTATTTACATACATCCATTTTAAAGGGGCATGGTCTGTCACTAGTCTGAATTGTCTACCCAAGAGGTAATATCTCAAGGTATCTAGTGCCCACTTAATGGCCAAAGCCTCCTTTTCCACAATGGCATACCTTTTTTCATGCTCATTGAGTTTCCTACTCAAATAAATGATAGGGTGTTCGTCCCCATCTCTGGTTTGGGACAGCACAGCACCTATCCCTACCTCTGAGGCATCTGTCTGTACCACAAATTCTTTTGAAAAATCTGGTGTTATCAACACCGGTTGTGAACACAAAGCCACTTTTAACGCTTGGAACGCCTTTTCTGCATCAGGGTTCCATTTCACCACATTTGACTGCTTCCCTTTGGTAAGGTCTGACAACGGCACCGCTGTGGTCGCAAAATTAGGAATAAACCGTCTATAGTACCCAGTAATTCCCAAAAAAAGCCCTTACCTGTTTTTTATTCACTGGACGAGGCCAGTTTTGAATAGCATCAACTTTATTCAATTGGGGCCTAATCAGACCTCTGCCTATGGTGAAGCCCAAGTATTTGACCTCCTCCATTGCGAGGCAGCACTTCTTTGGGTTAGCAGTTAACCCTGCCTCTCTGATTGAGTCCAGTACTGCTTGTACTTTAACCAAATGTGACCCCCAGTCTGTACTGTGAATTACCACATCATCCAAATAGGCAGCTGCATATTTTCTATGGGGCCTCAAAATTTTATCCATCGCCCGTTGAAAGGTTGCTGGAGCCCCATGCAACCCAAAGGGTAACATCTTATACTGGTACAGCCCCTCCGGAACCGAAAAGGCTGTTTTTTCTTTGGCGCTATCAGATAAAGGTATTTGCCAGTAACCTTTGGTCAGGTCCAATGTGGTGAGAAACCTGGCTGTTCCCAGCCTTTCTACAAGCTCATCCACACGGGGCATGGGGTATGCATCAAACTTGGACTCCTCATTTAACTTACGAAAGTCATTACAGAAGCGTATGCTACCGTCGGGCTTCGGGATGAGCACTATGGGACTGGACCACTCACTGTTAGACTCCTCTATGACTCCAAGTTCTAACATGGTTTTAACTTCCTTAGAAATAGCTTCTCGCTGAGCTTCAGGAATCCTATATGGCTTTAAATGAACCCTGACCCCTGGTTCTGTGACAATGTCATGTTTTATTATGGTCGTTCGGCCAGGCAGCTCTGAAAATACCTCCCTATTTTGGATGAGAAATTCTTTAACCTGATTGTTCTGATCAGCTGATAATGTCTCTGACACCTTCACTGCGGGAAGCAACCGGGGTGAAGACACCGAAGGGCAAGGCTCCGCTGACAGAGACAACCTATCTTTCCAGGGTTTGATTAAGTTAACATGGTAGATCTGTTCGGGTTTTCTCTTTCCCGGCTGGTATACTTTGTAATTAACCTCATTCACTTTTTCCCTAATCTCAAATGGACCCTGCCATTTAGCTAGGAATTTGCTTTCCACAGTGGGTACCAAAACAAGAACTCTATCTCCAGGAGCAAATTCCCGTATCTTGGCACTCCGGTTATAGACCCTCTGTTGAGCACTTTGGGCCTGTTCCATGTGCTCTCTGACAACAGGTACCACGGCTGCAATCCTATCCTGCATTTGTGTTACATGCTCAATAACGCTTCTATAAGGAGTGGGCTGTCCTTCCCACGTCTCTTTGGCAACATCCAACAGCCCTCTGGGGTGTCTACCATACAACAAATCAAATGGAGAAAACCCCGTAGAGGACTGAGGAACTTCTCTGATGGCCATTAACAAGTAGGGCAACAAACAATCCCAGTTTTTCCCATCTCTCTCAACAACCTTTTTTAACATACTTTTTAATGTTTTATTAAACCTTTCCACCAACCCGTCAGTTTGGGGATGGTAGATGGACGTCCTGAGGTGAGTGACCTTAAATAACTTGCACAATTCTTTCATGATCCTTGACATAAATGGAGTACCTTGGTCAGTCAAAATTTCTTTTGGTATTCCCACTCTACTAAATACCTGCACCAGCTCCCTAGCTATCGCCTTGGTTGTGATAGTGCGTAAAGGGACAGCCTCAGGATATCGAGTGGCATAGTCCATAATTACCAGGATATACTGATGGCCCCGAGCAGACTTTAACAAGGGCCCCACGAGATCCATGGCTATTCTGTCAAACGGGACCTCTATAATAGGCATGGGAACTAGTGGGCTCCTGAAATGGGGTCTAGGGGCATGATACTGGCATTCAGGACAGGAAGAACAATATTCAGACACTTCTTTATAAACCCCTGGCCAAAAGAACCTTTGTAAAACTCTTTCAGTGGTTTTTTCTGCCCCTAAATGTCCTGCGGTAACGTGACTATGAGCTAAATCTAGTACCGTTCTCCGATAAGGCTGGGGAACTACCAGCTGTTCCACCACATCCTCACCCCTTTTGACAATGTGGTACAAGAGCTCATTACAGATGGCCATGTGGGGATACGTAACCCTGTCACCTGGTACCACAGGTTCCCCATTAACAATCTTAACATTCTCTCTAGCCTTTATTAAGGTAGGATCCTTTAACTGTTCAGACGCAAACAGATCCTTCTTTACCTCCAGGTCAGGCACGCTTTCAGTTCTAACTACTATGTCTCTGTTCCCGGCAAGAGGGTCCTCACTGGACTCCCCATCTGTCACTTCCCCAGCCAAACTAGCAAAAGGCAAAGGGCAAGAAAGTTCCGAAGACCCACGTACATCCATAAAATCACCGGTATTATCAACTGGCTTTTTACTTCTCACATCTGTTGATAACCGTGATTCCCACAGTTTCCAAAAATGAGGAAAATCCCTCCCTATTATGGCCTCATGCACCAAGGTAGGGACCAGTCCCACTTTAACCATTGCTGACCCACAACAAGTTTCTATATTCACCTCAGCAGTGGCATAATGTTGGGTATCCCCATGTATGCAAGTTACCCCAATAGGTATTTGCTGGACCTTTAAGGGGTTCACTAACCCAGCTTTCACGAGGGTAACTAAACTTCCTGAATCTAGCAAGGCCTCTACCCGGTTACCTTCTAAGAACACATCACACATTTGTTTTTCCAGCTCAGGTGAAGGTACCACAGTACAGGCTAACCTAGCAAAGAAAGACATTCTGCGACATTCAAAGGCAGCATCACATTGCATGGGTTCTTGCGTGACTGGGCAATTGGCAATAACATGACCTGGCATACCACACCTAAAACATTTAACCACACGATTATCAACCCATTTGGGCAGCATAGACCGTTCTAGCCCCATTGGCCTGTTTCCAGGGCCAGTGTTTACAGTCTCTCCAGCCTTGCGTTCTTTTAACCGCCCAGCAACGTTTTCCCACGGAACAGTCTTACCAGTCTTTACTGAAGGGCGCTGTCGAGGATCTATGGGTTGCTGGGTGGTCATCAGTAGTTCCTCTGCTGCCAAATACCTCTCTACCATGTCCACTAATTGGTCAGCAGTACCCGGGTTTCCATGGCTCACCCACTTGCGCAGGACCATGGGCAAAGATCTCAAGTAGCGGTCCATGACGACTCTTTCCACCATCTGGGGACCAGTTAATGTCTCTGGCTGTAGCCATTTTTTTGTTAGCTGAATAAGGTCGTGCATCTGGGAGCGCGGAGGCTTCTCCATGGCGTACAGCCAACGGTGCACCCGTTGTGCTCGTACTGACAGCGTGACTCCCAGGCGGGTCAGGATCTCAGTCTTTAGTTTATCATAGTCCCGAGCCTCAGCAGGGCTTAAATCAAAGTAAGCTTTTTGGGGCTCACCTGACAGGAAAGGTGCCAGCAGACTGGCCCACTGTGCTTTCGGCCAGTTCTCACGCTCGGCAGTCCTTTCAAACGTGGTCAGATAGGCCTCCACATCATCAGCCTCTGTCATTTTCTGCAGGAAGTGACTGGCTCGTATAGAACTAGAGCTGGTTGGAGCACTGACGGCCACATCTCCAACCCGAGCTGCAAGTCTCTGCACCACTTCTGCTAAGGCCTCTCTATCCTGACGCTGTTGCCTGTAAAGTTCATCAACAACTGCCTGCTGTTGTCTCTTATTTTCCTCCATTGCCACCTGCTGTAGTCTCCAATTTTCCTCCATTGCCACCTGCTGCTGTCGGTTGGCCTCCTGCTGAGCCGCTGTAGCTTGCAGCAAGGCTTTAAGCAGATCCTCCATGTCAACAGATTTTTCAGGCGGCTTTGCAGCTGCTTTCACCCAGGACATATATCAAACCCTCAGGGGTGAGTCTCAGTAACTTCACACTGGGCTGTATCTGCATAAACCACCGTTTTCTGCAGGCCTCACAAAGCTGCTGCTTTCACTTATGCGCAGAACGGTGTGCTCGCATTCTCCACCAAGTTGTAACACTGTAGGGGTGCAAGGTGCCTTTTCCTGGGGAATATGGCCGCACGCAGCAGCTGAGGAACAACACAAGTCCAGTTTCTGGTACAACTGACCCCGGCCAGTTTTATTGAACAGAAAATAAAACAAACCCCAAAATAAAAATACCTTGCCTGTCCGGCACTAACTAAACATAAGATGTTCCTAACTGTCACTAAACAAAACACAGAGTTCTTCAGTACATACTGTATAGCTTACTTGCATCAGAAAGCGTGTCTCTCACACACAGATCCTGCAGCCTTCCCAGGCAGTCTGCCCATACTAATCAGGTTAGAAGCACTATATCACTCTTACACAGCTGAAACCCTGATTAGCCCTCTGTGAGGCCAAAGACCCGAACTGGGCCCAATGTCTAGAACTCGCCTTATCTCTCTCTCAGAGCCCTTACCCAGCTTTTACAGCAAACTGAAAAGGTTCAGACAAAACAAAAAGCATTTTTCCTAGAAGTTAACATTTTCTAAAACATGTAAGACAAGAACCTGGGACAAATATACCTGCCCTCAAACACTATCCCAGTGTTCTTGTCACACAGTTTAATGTCTTTTTCTCAGCTACAAACTCAGTATAATATCCAGAAACAAGACTTTTTCAAATTTGTACAAATAAGAAGTTGGTTTCAAACTTTTCTGTTTAAAACCAATACGAAACCAGTGTTCCCAGCGTTTGTTAAAGCCAAACTTGTTTTGCCATCTCACAAAGGGGGAATTTCCTGGTGGTACCAATTTCAAATTCTGGATAATAAAAAAAGGTAAATTAAAGTCTCAGATAAAGTGGGAGAGGGACTTAGCGAGATCTTTTACTCAAGAAGAGTGGGATTCAATTTTTGGTTCTTGTTTCAAACTGTCCAAATGCATTAATCACTCAGAAATGTATTTCAAATTGATACAAAGAGCGTATTTCACCCCGGAGAGACATCATAAAATTTGGCCTTCTTCGTCAAAATTCTGTTGGAGGCAGTGTGTGTGTGTGTGTGTGTGTGTGTGTGTGTGTGTGTGTGTGTGTGTGTGTGTGTGTGTGTGGGGGGGGGGGGGGGGGGGAGGGGGGGGGTTTGGCTATATTTTTCATATCTTTTGGGCTTGTCCGTGGTTACAATCATTATGGAGAGAGGTGTTTCACATTATGAGCCAGATTGTTGGGGTTGATATTCCTACAGGGTCAGTTGTCTGCTGGGGATAAATATGTTATGGGACATATCTTGATTGCAACCAAGGCTGCGATTGCTCAGCTCTGGAAGACAGAGGCAATCCCTTCCTTGTTAGTCATTCAAAATAAGATACATAAACACTATATGCTTGAATCTGCTGGGGCTAAATATTCCTATTCTCCGTCCTCTATTCACATGAAGTGGTTCGGCTGGAACCTATATAGAGAACACATGGGCCACTCAACCATATACAGCTCGCCAACTGACCTGTCTGTGCTCCTTTCTACTATGTCTCCTATTTAGGATTTGTAATACTCCCTATTACACTGTAATTTTTATTTTTTATTAAAGATCAACCAGACTTTGTCTTTCTTGTAACAAATGTATCTGGCTCCCCTAATGTTTTTCCCTTTTTCTTCTTTCTGTACCCCATTTACTTTAGAAAAATTTTCAATAAAAAGTAATGGTTAAAAAAAAAAACTAAAGTCGCGATGGTCACGATGTTACCGATGTTTCGATGGTCGCGATGTTCACACTCGATGTTTCGAGAGAGAAAATATTTTTTCTTTTTTAAATTCCCCCCCACACAAAAAAATATTTTCTTTTAAATAAAATCATTTTGCATAGGGTTAAAATCATGTTCTTCACCTAATTCACTCATAAAAAAACCCGACAATTTGTGAGCGTTTTTTTTTTTTTTTTTGGGGGGGGGGGGGGGGGTTTAGTCACCCCATTCACACTGCACAAATAAACTGGTATCGACCCAATATTTTGCCGGGTCAACACAGGTGGCTGTGCAGTGTGAACGGGTCACTGCCGAATTCCCGCCAGGCTGCCGCCTGCTGCATGCTTCAAGGCAGGTGAGCAGGTGGAGGCCCCAGGGAGGTGATGGAGATCCTCCACACACCACCTCACAGGTATCGCGGGGGGCCTCCGTCACAGCATTGCGGTGTTAATCGCATTTGTTAGTACATATGCGATCAACATAATTCTCTGGATTTTGTTACTAAATAAATATATATATAAAAAATATATAAGAAATGAACCCGTTATACTCTCAGTGAGGACTTCGAAGTACCACAATCATCATAATGACCTGTTTCTGGAATTTCTGTAGAAGAAGTGGAAGTTTCACAGTGAATGGAATGTGCTTGCCTTATCATTGTTTTTACAGCATACATCTGCACTGCACATTAATACTGTAAATAAATTATATGAGAAAATGGAATAATGTCTTTACTGCGCTATAAGAGTAATGACCCTGCCATTCTATAAAGTTTATATTATACTGTATGTGATGCAGTTCATGTGTGTATTTCTTTTGTTTTCAGTTTGGTTTTAAAACTTTATTTAATCTACTAGTAGGACTGTAAACCCAAATATTTTTAATAGCTGCAATTGGTACAATATTAATAATAAACCTAAAATCTGTAAGAGGAAAAGCATGATGATATCATTAATTGTGTTTTTCCACCAGCAGTCACTTCTTGTGGTAGTGGTGATGGGTAAGCATAATATGCTGCTCCAAGTATCAGGCTAGCTTATATTTACTATTGCACACATTTGTGTACATTCCGTGCTGCAAGTATGGCGGTACAGGGCGGTACAGCGTACCTGTAAGAAAATCCCAGCAGGTACGCTATACCGCCGGGCCGCCACCTTGCAGACACTGGGTGTTGGAGAGAGGAGAGTGTAGCATGCACCTCTCCTCTCCTGCCTGCCCAAGTCCCCTGAGTCCGGCAGCGGTGGCGGCATGCACTGAGCCGGTTCGTGAGCCAATCAGGAGCCGCTGCTGCCGGACTGCGAGCCCTGATTGGCTCGCGGACCGGCACCAGACTTAATATACAGGAGACCGGACTGAGGGCAGGAGAGGGGCTGGAGGAGCGCATGCTGCGCTCTCCTCTCCCCAGCAGCAGGCCAGCAGAAGATAGTGCCAGCCCTAGGCAGCAGCAACAACGTTGAGTTGCACTAGTGGGGCATATCTGGCACTCTGAGGGCATGTGTATCTGGCATTGTGGGGGCATATCTGGCACTGTGGGGGCATGTATATCTGCCACTGTGGGGGCATATCTGGCACTCTGGGAGCATATGTGTATCTGGCACTGTGGGGACATATCTGGCAATGTGGGGGCATGTGTATCTGGCACTGTGGGGGCATGTGTATCTGGCACTGTGAGAGCATATCTGGCACTGTGGGGGCATATTTGGCACTATGGAGCATATCTGCCACTGAATGGGCATATCTGGCACTGTGGGGGCATATGTGTATCTTGCACTGTGGAGTCATGTGTATCTGGCACCGTGGGGACATATCTGGCACTGTGGAGGCATATCTGGCACTGAAAGGGCATATCTTTCAGTCTGGGTGCATATTTGTATATGACACTGTGGGGACATGTGTATCTGGCACTGTGGGGGCATATGTGTATCTGGTGCAGTGGGGGCATATTTGGCACTGTGGGGGCATATGTGTATCTGACACTCTGGGGCAATGTGTATCTGACACTTTGGGGTAATGTGTATCTGACACTCTGGGGCAATGTGTATCTGGCACTGTGGGGGCATATATGGCACTACTGGGGGCATTTGTGTATCTAGCACCGTGGGGCATTTGTGCATCTGGCACCGTGGGGCATTTGTGCATCTGGCACAGTGGGGCATTTGTGTATCTGGCACTGTAGGAGCATATCTAGCACGGTGGGGGCATATCTGGCACTGTGGGGGCATATCTGCCACTGAAGGGGCATATCTGGCACTGTGGGGACATGTGTAGCTGGCACTGTGGGGGCATATCTGGCACTGTGGGGGCATGTGTATCTGGCACTGTGGGGCATATCTGGCACTGAAGGGGCATATCTGGCACTGTGGGGGCATATGTGTATCTGGCACTGTGGGGGCATATCTGGCACTGTGGGGGCATGTGTATCTGGCACTGTGGGGGCATATCTGGCACTCTGGGGGCATATGTGTATCTGGCACTGTGGGGGCATGTGTATCTGGCACTGTGGGGGTATATGTGTATCTGGCGCAGTGGGGGCATATCTGGCATTCTGGGGGTATATGTGTATCTGACACTGGGGCAATGTGTATATGGCACTGTGGGGGCATATATAGCACTACTAGGGGCATTTGTGCAACTAGCACTGTGGGGCATTTGTGCATCTGGCACCATGGGGCATTTGTGCATCTGGCACTAGCATATCTGGCATGGTGGGGACATATGTGTATCTGGCACTATTGGTGTCATAAGTGTATCTGGCCCCCCATATGTGTATCACGCCCCCATTTTCATTGGTGACGCCCCATGTGGCATTTGGCCACACCCATTTTTCAACGCCTTTGGCGCACGCGCGCACAGTACCTATAAGACTTTTTTTTACTTGCACCACTGTGTACATTATATTATTGCACTTTTTGTAATATAAAAATTAGGTTAGGGAGCAAATAAAGCTGTACAGAGAAAGTCATGTGTACGTGTTTGACATGGTCATGTGCACTTCACTGAATATGTTTTCTGGCTAAACATCTGGGAGAATAATGTTGCTGAGATAACACACTTCCTCGAAAGAAAAAAAGGAGTGACGCACAGCTGACAAGCTGCAACTCCCAAGAATGCTTCCGCTGAGGTACGGCAAATGTAAATGCACATGCTGTTCTCCGAAAAGACCCCTCAGTTTACAAATATTTCTGCAGCAGGGTACACAGGTTTCCACAGGGAAACATCGGGGTGTAGCGTGGAGCTTGATCCATAGGCACCAACAGGTAAAGCTTTAGCTGTCCCAGGATGAACAGGAGCCTCCTCCATAACCCCCGACTCAAGGCACTGAGAGCTCAGTTTTGAGTTGGTGCTTTTTGAGCAGGTCACTAAACAGGGGGGCTGCGCTGAGCAGCCCTGAAATCTTTTAAATAAGAAGACTTTTGTCTTTTCTGACTGGGATGGCAGCGCTGTATGTCAGTGTGACATTTATCGCTGCAGCTCCATCACCTGCCAAGCGGTGCCACACACTCCCATTGGCCTGGTTCCCAGGTACCTGCGACGGAAGCGTCCCAACGCTCGCAGACTGCTCTCCTGGATCACGTGGCTGCTACGGGGAGGAGGTAAGAGGGTCTTCTAGGCAGGACCTGCCATTAAATCACGTTTCGGCCACGGTCTGAGGAGATGGACCGCGGCACTGGCGTGGACACTGTCACTGGGCCCCACTAGTCCACCAGGGCATTTGGAGCTGTAAACGCCAATTTACATACAGGACTAAAAGCAACACTTTAAAAACACATTAAATACACTTTAAAATGGAGCCGCTGCGGCCGCTGTGATCAAACCTTAGCCTACATACTTTTTACACCGTTAGCGTACAAAGCCCCGTACCATGTACGCACTTTGCGTACAAACGTCACGCTTGCCGTACAAAGTACACGCAGTGCGTACACACCCAAAGACACGCCGTGAGCACTTTGCAGCTACACGTGTGACTGAAATACACTTATAACCTTAGCAGGGAAAAGAGACACGACACCAGATTATATTTAAGATGCTGGGTTCCAACACACCAACATATAATTGCTGAAAGGGGGTTACAATAAACAACAATACAATACAATAGAAAAATGGCTACAGTCAATGGTACATACGTTTTGGTTTCGCCTGCTCTTCCCGTCCAGTCCTCAGTCATCAAGGTAGATGACCTTCAGAGTCTGTGTGGGACCAGGCATGCAGCTGGCTTTTTATACAATAGTCCAAAACCTAACACAATGGGAACTGTAATCTCTTTGTCCATTGGACACAGGGATGGTCATTTACAGTACAGGAGAGGTCATAGGTCAGTTTGAATAGGTGGGCGATGTCTGTTCCAGGTGCACTTGCAGATGGTCTCCTCTGGGTTCCCGCCGCATATCAAGTGTACAGTAAATAGTTTATATTTATATTCTGCTCCTGCGCATAACTATTCGCAGGAGCGTGCGATCTTCTGCAAACTAACACCAAAATATTGCTCTTCAAATACCCTACAGCTGGATACCAAACACCACCTTATAACCTTAGTTTTATCCCCTCCTATCCTGTAAAGGTGAATCCCTTTGTTCTTATACCATTTAAACTAGTGTAACTTGCTGGTGTGGTGCAGGGAGACTATGTGTACATTGGGGGTCATTCCGAGTTGTTCGCTCGCAAGCGGATTTTAGCAGATTTGCTCATGCTAAGCCGCCGCCTACTGGGAGTGAATCTTAGCATCTTAAAATTGCGAACGATGTATTCGCAATATTGCGATTACACACCTCGTAGCAGTTTCTGAGTAGCTTCAGACTTACTCGGCATCTGCGATCAGTTCAGTGCTTGTCGTTCCTGGTTTGACGTCACAAACACACCCAGCGTTCGCCCAGACACTCCCCCGTTTCTTCGGCCACTCCTGCGTTTTTTCCGGAAACGGTAGCATTTTTTCCCACACGCCCATAAAACGGCCTGTTTCCACCCAGTAACACCCATTTCCTGTCAATCACATTACGATCGCCAGAACGATGAAAAAGCCGTGAGTAAAAATCCTAACTGCATAGCAAATTTACTTGGCGCAGTCGCAGTGCGGACATTGCGCATGCGCATTAAGCGGAAAATCGCTGCGATGCGAAGATTTTTACCGAGCGAACAACTCGGAATGACCCCCATTGTGCACTATTTGGATTAAATATGTAATGTGTTTTTGTGGCTTTTCCATGCGACTACAAACACTACTGTAAATACTCATACCACGTGCTAATACGCAGGACCGCGGGAGCGACAATATGCAAATTGCAAATATGCGCACGCACGGCAGAACATGTACGCGCACAGAGGCCATCTGTGTGTAGTTTGTACGTGATGTGTGTACTGCAATATTTTTCGACTTCGACAGAGCACCGATCAGATGTTTTCTCTATCGTCCTAGTGGATGCTGGGGTTCCTGAAAGGACCATGGGGAATAGCGGCTCCGCAGGAGACAGGGCACAAAAAGTAAAGCTTTAGGATCAGGTGGTGTGCACTGGCTCCTCCCCCTATGACCCTCCTCCAAGCCAGTTAGATTTTTGTGCCCGGCCGAGAAGGGTGCAATCTAGGTGGCTCTCCTAAAGAGCTGCTTAGGAAAGTTTAGCTTAGGTTTTTTATTTTACAGTGAGTCCTGCTGGCAACAGGATCACTGCAACGAGGGACTTAGGGGAGAAGAAGTGAACTCACCTGCGTGCAGGATGGATTGGCTTCTTGGCTACTGGACATCAGCTCCAGAGGGACGATCACAGGTACAGCCTGGATGGTCACCGGAGCCTTGCCGCCGGCCCCCTTGCAGATGCTGAAGTAAGAAGAGGTCCAGAATCGGCGGCAGAAGACTCCTCAGTCTTCTAAAGGTAGCGCACAGCACTGCAGCTGTGCGCCATTTTCTCTCAGCACACTTCACACGGCAGTCACTGAGGGTGCAGGGCGCTGGGAGGGGGGCGCCCTGGGAGGCAAATGAATACCTAATTTGGCTAAAAATACCTCACATATAGCCTCCGGAGGCTATATGGAGATATTTAACCCCTGCCAGAATCCGTTAAGAGCGGGAGACGAGGCCGCCGAAAAAGGGGCGGGGCCTATCTCCTCAGCACACAGCGCCATTTTCCCTCACAGAAAGGCTGGAGGGAAGGCTCCCAGGCTCTCCCCTGCACTGCACTACAGAAACAGGGTTAAAACAGAGAGGGGGGGCACTAATTTGGCGATATACTTATATATATATTAAGATGCTATAAGGGAAAACACTTATATAAGGTTGTCCCTATATAATTATAGCGTTTTGGTGTGTGCTGGCAAACTCTCCCTCTGTCTCTCCAAAGGGCTAGTGGGTCCTGTCCTCTATCAGAGCATTCCCTGTGTGTGTGCTGTGTGTCGGTACGTGTGTGTCGACAGGTAGGAGGACGATGTTGGTGAGGAGGCGGAGCAATTGCCTGTAATGGTGATGTCACTCTCTAGGGAGTCGACACCGGAATGGATGGCTTATTTAGGAAATTACGTGATAATGTCAACACGCTGCAAGGTCGGTTGACGACATGAGACGGCCGACAAACAATTAGTACGGTCCAGACGTCTCAAAAACACCGTCAAGGGTTTTAAAACGCCCGTTTACTTTAGTCGGTCGACACAGACACAGACAGGGACACTGAATCCAGTGTCGACGGTGAATAAACAAACGTATTCCTTATTAGGGCCACACGTTAAAGGCAATGAAGGAGGTGTTACGTATTTCTGATACTACAAGTACCACAAAAGAGGGTATTATGTGGGATGTGAAAAAACTACCATAGTTTTTCCTGAATCAGATAAATTAAATAAAGTGTGTGATGATGCGTGGGTTCCCCCCGATAGAAAATTATGGGCGGTATACCCTTTCCCGCCAGAAGTTAGGGCGCGTTGGGAAACACCCTTTAAGGTGGATAAGGCGCTCACACGCTTATCAAAACAAGTGGCGGTACCGTCTATAGATAGGGCCGTCCTTAAGGACCAGCTGACAAGGCTGGAAAATATAATAAAAAGTATATACACACATACTGGTGTTATACTGCGGCCAGCGATCGCCTCAGCCTGGATGTGCAGAGCTAGGGTGGCTTGGTCGGATTCCCTGACTAAAAATATTGATACCCTTGACAGGGACAGTATTTTATTGACTATAGAGCATTTCTATATATGCGAGATGCACAGAGGGATATTTGCACTCTGGCATCATGAATAAACGCAATGTCCATAACTGCCAGAAGATGTTATGGACACGACAGTGGTCAGGTGATGCAGATTCCAAACGGCACAGTATGGCCGTATACAGGAAGAGGACTTGTTTGGGGTCGGTCCATCGGACCTGGTGGTCACGGCAACTGCTGGAAAATCCACCGTTTTTTACCCTAAGTCACATCTTTGCAGAAAAAGACACCGTCTTTTCAGCCTCAGTCCTCTCGTCCCTATAAGATCATATCTGCCCAGGGATAGAGGAAAGGGAAGAAGACTGCAGCAGGCAGCCCATTCCCAGGAACAGAAGCGTTCCACCGCGTCTGACAAGTTCTCAGCATGGCGCTGAGACCGTACAGGACCCCTGGATCCTACAAGTAGTATCCCGGGGGTACAGATGGGAATGTCGAGACGTTTCCCCTTCGCAGGCTCCTGAAGTCTGCTTTACCAAGTCTCCCTCCGACAAGGAGGTAGTATGGGAAAAAATTCACAAGCTGTATTCCCAGCAGGTGATAATTAAATTACCCCTCCTACTACAGAAAAGGGGTATTATTCCACACTATATTGTGGTACTGAAGCCAGAAGGCTAGGTGAGACTTATTCTAAAAATTTTTTTTTGAACACTTACAAAGGTTCAAATTAAGATGAAGTCACTCAGAGCAGTGATAACGAACCAGAAATAAGGGGACTATATAGTGTCCCGGGACATCAGGGATGCTTACCTCTATGTCCCAAAATTTGCCCTTCTCACTAAGGGTACCTCAGGTTCGTGGTGCAGAACTGTCACTATCAGTTTCAGACGCTGCCGTTTGGATTGTCCACGGCACCCTGGGGTCTTTACCAAGGTAATGGCCGAATTGATGATTCTTCTTCGAAGAAAAGGCGTCTTAATTATCCCTTACTTGGACGATCTCCTGATAGGGGCATAGTCCAGGGAACAGTTGGAGGTCGGAGTAGCACTATCTCGGATACTGCTACAATCAGCACGGGTGGATTCTAAATATTCCAAAATCGCAGCTGATCCCGACGACACGTCTGCTGTGCCTAGGGATGATTCTGGACACAGTCCAGAAAAAGGTGTTTCTCCCGGAAGAGAAAGCCAGGGAGTTATCCGAGCAAGTCAGGAACCTCCTAAAAACAGTGCATCATTGCACAAGGGTCCTGGTAAAAATGGTGGCTTCCTACGAAGCAATTCCATTCGGCAGATTTCACGTAAGAACTTTTCAGTGGGATCTGCTGGACAAATGGTCCGGATCGCATCTTCAGATGCATCAGCGGATAACCCAATATCCAAGGGTGTCTCTCCTGTGGTGGTTATAGAGTGCTCATCTTCTAGAGGGCAGCAGATTCGGCATTCAGGATTGGATGCTGGTAACCACGGAGCCCAGCCTGAGAGGCTGGGGAGCAGTCACACAAGGAAAAAATTTCCAGGGAGTGTGATCAAGTATGGAGACTTTTCTCCACATAAATATACTGGAGCTAAGGGTAAATTTATAATGCTCTAAGCTTAGCAAGACCTCTGCTTCAAGGTCAGCCGGTATTGATCCAGTGGGAAAAACATCACGGCAGTCGCCCACGTAAACAGACAGGGCGACACAAGAAGCAGGAGGGCAATGGCAGAAACTGCAAGGACTTTTCGCTGGGCGGAAAATCATGTGATAACACTGTCAGCAGTTTTTCATCCTGGGAATGGAAGCTGGGAAGCAGACTTCCTCAGCACGACCTCCACCCGGGAGAGTGGAAACTTCATTGAGAAGTTTTTTCCACATGATTGTAAACCGTTGGGAAATACCAAAGGTGGACATGATGGCGTCCCGTCTGAACAAAAAACGGGACAGGTATTGCGCCAGGTCAAGAGACCCTCAGGCAATAGATGTGGACGTTCTGGTAACACCGTGGGTGTACCAGTCGGTGTATGTGTTCCCTCCTCTGCTTCTCATACCTAAGGTGCTGAGAATTATAAGACGTAGAGGAGTAAGAACTATACTCATGGCTCCGGATTGGCCAAGAAGGACTTGGTACCCGGAACTTCAAGAGATGCTTACAGAGGTCTTATGGCCTCTGCCGCTAAGAAGGGACTTGCTTCAGCAAGTACCATGTCTGTTCCAAGACTTACCGCAGCTGCGTTTGTCGGCATGGCGATGGAAAGCCGGATCCTAAGGGAAAAAAGGCATTCCGGAAGAGGTCATTCCTACCCTGGTCAAAGCCAGAAAGGAGGTGACCGCACAACATTATCACCACGTGTGGCGAAAATATGTTGCGTGGTGTGAGGCCAGGAAGGCCCACAAAGAAATTTCAACTCGGTCGTTTCCTGCATTTCCTGAAAACAGGAGTGTCTATGGGCCTCAAATTGGGGTCCATTAAGGTTCAAATTCGGCCCTGTAAATTTTCTTCCAGAAAGAATTGGCTTCAGTTCCTGAAGTCCAGAAGTTTGTCAAGGGAGTATTGCATATACAAACCCCTTTTTTGTGCCTCCAGTGGCACTGTGGGATCTCAACGTAGTTCTGGGATTCCTCAAATCACATTGGTTTAAAACCAGTCAAATATGTGGATTTGAAGCATCTCACATAAAAAGTGACCATGCTCTTGGCCCTGGCCTGGACCAGGCGAGTGTCAAATTGGTGGTTTTTTCTCAAAAAAGCCCATATCTGTTTGTCCATTCGGACAGGGCAGAGCTGCGGACTCGTCCCCAGTTCTCTCCCTAAGGTGGTGTCAGTGTTTCACCTGAACCAGCTTATTGTGGTGCCTTGCACCTACTAGGGACTTGGAGGACTCCAAGTTGCTAGGAGTTGTCAGGGCCCTGAAAATATGTTCCAGGACAGCTGGAGTCAGAAAATCTGACTCGCTGTTTATACTGTATGCACCCAACAAGTTGGGTGCGCCTGCTTCTAAGCAGGCGATTGCTCGTTGGATTTGTAACACAATTCAACTTGCACATTCTGAGGCAGGCCTGCCACAGTCTAAATCGGTTAAGGCCCATTCCACAAGGAAGGTGGGCTCATCTTGGGCGGCTGCCCGAGAGGTCTCGGCATTACAACTCTGCCGAGCAGCTACGTGGTCAGGGGAGAACACGTTTGTAAAATTCTACAAATTTGATATCCTGGCAAAAGAGGACCTGGAGTTCTCTCATTCGGTGCTGCAGAGTCATCCGCACTCTCCCGCCCGTTTGGGAGCTTTGGTATAATCCCCATGGTCCTTTCAGGAACCCCAGCATCCACTAGGACGATAGAGAAAATAAGAATTTACTTACCGATAATTCTATTTCTCGGAGTCCGTAGTGGATGCTGGGCGCCCATCCCAAGTGCGGATTATCTGCAATACTTGTACATAGTTACAAAAATCGGGTTATTATTGTTGTGAGCCATCTTTTCGGAGGCTCCGCTGTTATCATACTGTTAACTGGGTTTAGATCACAAGTTGTACGGTGTGATTGGTGTGGCTGGTATGAGTCTTACCCGGGATTCAAAATTCCTCCCTTATTGTGTACGCTCGTCCGGGCACAGTACCTAACTGGCTTGGAGGAGGGTCATAGGGGGAGGAGCCAGTGCACACCACCTGATCCTAAAGCTTTACTTTTTGTGCCCTGTCTCCTGCGGAGCCGCTATTCCCCATGGTCCTTTCAGGAACCCCAGCATCCACTACGGACTCCGAGAAATAGAATTATCGGTAAGTAAATTCTTATTTTAACACCTGTTTAATAAGGCTCCACACTAGCTGGGGAGGAAATCAGTATAGTGGAGGTGGAGCTTGACCTGTAGCCCCTCTCCCGGCCCATGGCGCCATTTCCTTGCAGATTTCCCGCCCTGGAGCTGCCTCACTCTCCCTCACAGAGACTCTGGGCGCCATCTTAACAGCATAGCTGCAGCAGGTCACCATGGGATCTGTATGTTGTGCTGAAAGCCCTGTAAGAGTCTCCATTTGAACCTCTTGAATCTGTGGACCTTAAATGGCTCACAGCCAAGGTCCTGTTCTTGCTGGCTATTGCCTCTGCAAGACGGGTGTCGGACTTAGGTGCTTTGTCATGTTGTCCACCCTTTCTGATCTTTCACCATGACCGGGCGGTACTACGAACTCGTCCTGGTTATTTGTCAAAGATGGTGTCATCTTTCACCTTAACCAAGAGAATGTGGTTCCGGCCTTTATCTCTTCGGACTTGTCAAACGTTCTTTGAATGTGTTGAGGGCTCTCTGTGTCTATGTGGAGAGGACTGCCTCTATTAGGCGGTCAGATGCTCTCTTTGTCCAGTTTGGTTTCCACAAACGTGGCTGGCCTGCGAACAAGCAAACCTTGGCCAGATATATTAAAATGGTGATTGCACATGCTTATGCGCATGCTGGACTCCCAGCTCCTGCTGCGATTAAGGCCCATTCTACTCGGTCTGTTGGACCTTCGTGGGTGGCCCGCTGTGACGCGTCCACAGAACAATTATGCAAGGCGGCCACATGGTCCTCAGTGAATAAATTTCTTAGATTCTATGACTTTGAAACCTTCGCCTCCCAGCATGCCTCCTTTGTGCGCGGATGCTAACAACCGCTAAGGCGCGTTCCCTCCCTTGAGAAACTGCTTTAGGACATCCCCAATGTTTCCCTGTGGAAACCTGTGTACCCTGCTGCAGAAAAGTAGAGTTATGGTAGACTGAGCATTGTTAACTCTCTTTCTGCAAAGTACACAGGGTTCAACAGGGCGCCCACCCTGACGCACCTAGCTTCTTTGGGCTTGTATGGCATTAGCCACTGGTACCTTCTCCTGTTGTGAGAACGTGTTCTTATGTGACTAACATCTGCCTTCTCTCTTGCCTGCTCCTGCATTGGACTGGTTATCAAAACGGAGCTCTCAGTGACTGAAGGCGGGGTTATGGAGGCCCCTATGCATCCTGGGACAGCTAACGCTTTACCGGTTGGTGCCTCTGGATCAAGATCCACTCTACACACTAATGTTTCCCTGTGTTAACAATGGTAAATCCACCATAACACTCCTTATCAAAAAACAGTCATATTGTTTATACTTTCAAAGGGACTTCACATTAAAGCTGACTTAATATAGTTTGCAAAATTGAAAAAAGATTGCATTTTCAATGTACTTTATTAGAAGTAACTTCACACTTCTTTATTAGTTATTTTTTTATAGTACTTTCACCATTTGTGTTATGTAGAATTTACATACTGTATAATAATATGCAGATTACAATAAGATACTTTAGAAAATAGAACAATTATATATTTGCATATTAATATTTAATGATAAAAGTTTCAGTAAATGCAATAATGTAATTTAAACATGTTGTCCCTCTCTGAAACAAGTTACCAGACAGTTAGTTCAGTTGCTTCTGTCATATTGCATCCAAACTCCAGGTTTTTGGAACACATGACCATATGATTCAGTCCAGGGCCGGATTAAGGGAGGGGCGACAGGGGCTCCCACACATTAGGGGCCCCCACACACTGCTGTGTCAAGTGGTGTAGTCCACCTCCGACGGCTCAGCTGTTCATTAATGCGTTAATTCTCCAAAAGACTTAGGGGTGTAGTCATCATGAAAAAAATTGTGAACTGAGAATTTTTAGTTTTCAGTTCTCAGCACATTTTTTTCAGTATTCATTATTGCTGCATACTAAATATATCACTTCTGAAAATCTGCTCCTTTTGTGGAGACAGAAAGTAATAAACTTCTCCTTATTGCCGGTTCTCCTAGGATCTGTCTGGCTGCAGGAGCGGCTCCCCTACCTCCTCCCCGCCGGCACCCTGTCAACAGAGGTCCCACCCACCACCTCCTGTCATCACTTCACTATTAATACTGGACCGCCGGTCGGTGCCTTACACCCTCCTCCCCGTGGCATGATACAAATTATTTCATGCATCCCACAGTAGCGGCGGCCGCCCAAACCCCCCCTCGCGTGGCATGTTATTGCCGGACCCCAGCTTGTCAGTGATATAGATTCCCCCCACACACACACACACACCCGCCGGAAGGTTCACTGTGCCTCACAGCTCCAGGTCTCTCGCGGCTACAGAAGTCTCTCTGCAGCCTCTACCTCACCTCCGCCCCCTCCTCTGCACAAGCTGTGGACAGTGCTTAAAGTGGTCCTAGAGAGGTGGTGGAACTCACCCCTCTCCCCCCCAGCGCCCAAGTAGTATTGCGCGCAGGGCGTAGTCTCAAAAAGAAAGGGGCGTGGTCACACAATAGTAATAATGCCCACAGTAGTAGCACCCCGTAATACACATAATGGCCACAGCAGTAGTGCCCCTTATACAATGCCCACAGTAGTAGTACTTCTTATGCAATGTCCACTGTACTGGTAGTGCCCACAGTGGTAGTGCCCCTTATATAGAGCCCATAGTAGTGGTGCCCCTTATGCAATGCCCCCAGTAGTAGTGCCCCTTATGTCCCCAGGAGTGATGCCCCTTATGAAGTGCCCCCTTTACAATGCTCTCATTAGTAATACCCTTAATGGTAATGCCCCTGTGTAGTGTTGCCCCCAGTAGTAATGTCACCTGTAGTAATGCTCCCTGTCGTATAGCCCCTGTAGTTATGCCCCCAGTAGTTTAGCCCCCAGTGGTAATGCCCCTGCAGTTATGACCCCAGTAGTTTACCCCCCCAGTGGTAATGCCTCCAGTAGTTTAGCCCTCATGTAGTTTGCCCCATGTAGTTTATCCCCCCTGTAATTTAGCCCCCAGTGTTAATGACCCCTGTAGTTTAGCCCCTGCAGTTATGGCCCCAGTAGTTTAGCCCCCATGTAGTTTGCCCCCGTTAGTAATGCCCCCAATAGTTTAGCCCCCCTGTAGTTATGCTCCCAGTAGTTTAGCCCCTGTAGGTTAGCCTCCAGTAGTTTGCCCCTTGTAGTTTAGCCCCCTGTAGTTATACCCCCAGTAGATAAGCCCCCCTGTAGTAATGCCCCCAGTAGTTTAGCCCCTGTAGTTATGCACCCAGTAGTTTAGCCCCCTTGTAGTTTGCCCCCAGTAGTTTATACACCTTGTAGTTTGCCCCCAGTAGTAATGCCGCCCTGTAGTTTGCCCCCTTGTAGCTTGCCCCCTTGTGGTTAGCCCCTGTCTAGTTTGACCCCAGTAGTTAGCCCCTGTCTAGTTTGCCCCCAGTAACTTGCCCCCTCATAGTTTGCCCTAGTAGCTTGTCCCCTTGTAGTTTGCCCCAAGTAGCTTGCCCCCTTGTAATTAGTCCCTGTCTAGTTTGCCCTCAGTAATTTGCCCCAGTAGTTAGCCCCTGTCTAGTTTGCCCCCTCATAGTTTGCTCCCAGTACCAGCGCCTGTCTAGTTTGCCCCTAGTAGTTAGCCCCTGTCTAGTTTTCCCCCAGTAGCTTGCCCCCCTGTAGTTTGCCCCCTTGTGGTTAGCCCCTGTCTAGTTTGCCCACAGTAACTTGCCCCCTCATAGTTTGCCCTCTTGTAGCTAGCCCCCTTGTAGTTAGCCTGTCTAGTTTGCCCCAAGTAATTTGCCCCCAGTAGTGAGCCCCTGTCTAGTTTGCCCCATAATAGTTTGCCCCATTGTAGTTTGCTCCCAGTACCAGCGCCTCTTATACTGAATCATATTTAAAAAAAAAAAACATACTTACCAAGCCTCGCTCCCACGTCCGACCGCAGCAGTCCTCCTGGCTTCCGCACCTCGGCACTAAGAGAGAGACGTCATGACGTCTCTCTCATAGCGCGCACTGACAGGGCCGAAGCCGGAGCTCAGTAGTGAGCTCTGACTTCCACTGTGGAGAGCGAGAGCCGGGCGATCTCAGCGGGCGCCCGGCATCTCCGTAAGGCGCAAGGCACCCATCGGGTTAGGTGAGCCGGAGGAGGCGGAACTGCGTTCCGTCTCCATGGGGATCTGACGGAATGCAGTTCCGCCCCGTCCCGGCTCACTTTAACCCCTGGCTGTGGACGTCAGCTTGTGATGAGTTTCGGCGGGCTGGTCGCCATCTCAGGATGGCAAACAGTTTCACAATCAAATTCCGAAAAAAATGCTTTTTTGGATTTTGTTGAATATATCACAATTTCTACATCCCTTTGGGAGTGTAGAAATTGTGACATTTTAAGGATGATGAATATGCCACGTAATGCTAATTATTTTTCAAGTATCCATGAGCAGGTGCAAAGTTTTGGAAAATACCTATTTTGAGTAGAGATGAGCCGTTTCAGATTTACTCGGATCTCAAAACGGAAATCTGAACTTGGGCTAATTTGGCATTAAGAACTGAAAAAAGCAGAACCTGCACATCTCTAATTTTAAGGTAATCAGGTTGGGACTTCTTCCAGAACCATTGGGACACCCTCCCTAATGATTAATTATGCAGTTAGATTTTTTTAATTAGCTCAGTTGTGTAATTTTTTGGGTGAAATTCTGCTTAGTGAAGAATAACAGGTTACAAGATGTGGGACAGGTATATGAAGGTTTGCCTAATGTATATGACAGGTGTTTTAACATTGCTGGTGGGCGTTACATATATATTTTGTGGGGCTGACAACACCCTTGCTGGCTGCTTTTGACAGTGCGTTGGGATTCTCTTGGTTGAAGAAAGAGTTAATCTTCTGTGGCTCAGGAAAGAACCACACCCTTTCTACAATTAAGAAAGAAGTTCAGGTATATAAACCTGCTTGTGTGGGTCAGTTTGGGGGACAGGCAGGAGGGGGTGCATCTTTAGCAACCCTCTGTGTGTCCCTGACCTCCCTGTTTTCTGTACTGCTGTGAATACTGTATTCTTGTGCACACTGTTTCTTGAAAGCTGTACATTCTTGTACCTGAGATGCAGTTGATACTCCTGTGTAAGAAGCCATTGCACTGTCTATACCTTTTTGTTGGAATAAAAGCTCACTTGATTTGAAGCACTTCTCCAGTGGTCGCCTGAAATCTACCCACATGGTTTTATGACTTTATATTTACTATACTTTCACAGCACACTTTATACTGCTGCACATACATCATACCCAGATGTGTAGCAAGGTGTCAGGTTGCCTGGAGCAAGGTATGTTTTGTCACACGTCACCATGCTCACCAGCTACTGACAGTAGTGCCCCTTATAGACGTTACACCACACAGTATGAGCCGCAATTAACGTTATGCCACACAGTATGAGCCAAATTCACATTACGCCACACGGTATGAGCCAAAATTCACGTTACGCCACACAGTATGAGCCAAAATTCACGTTACGCCACACAGTATGAGCCAAATTCACATTATGCCACACAGTATGTGGCATAATCCTTTGAGGTTTGGCAATTCAAAGCAGAGAGCCTTAGCCATACCGCATGATCAATTGTTGACTTACAAAACAAAGAAAAAATAATTCAAAAGACATATTTGAGTTAATAAATTTAACCACTTGTCCTCTACAATAGCGGGGCAGGCGAAACGCTTATGGCCAATTTTGACATCAGACAAAGAGTTCACATTTTTGGAGCAGTCTCCATTAATGACGTGTTATCAACGGGGCAAAAGCATTAGGGACTGCATTGTCCATAATCATGTCTCTCAGATGGGTAAAAAACAGAAACATACATTTTTGGGCAAACCAAAAAATGGTTGTTTCAAATGCCCGCATTGTACCACCTGTAGTTATTTACTGACTGGGTCAACGTTCTGTCATCCATTTTCAGGGTATAAATTCCAGATTAAACATTTTCTGACATGTACTACCCGTTTTGTAATCTACACCATTACCTGTCCTTGTGCTATGCTCTATGTAGGCAAAACTGAATGCACATTTAGGGGTATATGCAATTAGCGGCGAATCGCGGCAAATTATCGCCGTTTTTTTAATTCGACACAATTCGACAGGTGAATTCCGGCAGGTGGCTTCCGGAATTCACCATATTCAATGAAAAACGGATTAGACAGTCCCGCGGGCGAAAAACGGCCGATTTGCCGGATTTTGCAGCGATTTAAAAAACGGGAAAAACCCGGAAAAAAATGGCGTGGGGTCCCCCCTCCAAAGCATAACCAGCCTCGGGCTCTTCGAGCTGGTCCTGGTTTTAAAAATGCGGGGAAAAAATTGACATGGGATCCCCCGTATTTTTAAAACCAGCACCGGACTCTGCGCCTGATGCTGGTGCAAAAAATACGGGGGACAAAAAGAGTAGGGGTCCCCCGTATTTTATACACCACCATCGGGCTCCACTAGCTGGACAGATAATGCCACAGCCGGGGGTCACTTTTATACAGTGCCCTGCGGCCGTGGCATTAAATATCCAACTAGTCACCCCAGGCCGGGGTACCCTGGGGGAGTGGGGACCCCTTCAATCAAGGGGTCCCCCCCCCCAGCCACCCAAGGGCCAGGGGTGAAGCCCGAGGCTGTCCCCCCCCATCCATTGGCTGCGGATGGGAGGCTGATAGCCTTGAGTAAAATGACAGAATATTGTTTTTTCCAATAGTACTACAAGTCCCAGCAAGCCTCCCCCGCAAGCTGGTACTTGGAGAACCACAAGTACCAGCATGCGGGCAAAAAACGGGCCTGCTGGTACCTGTAGTACTACTGGGAAAAAAATACCCAAATAAAAACAGGAGACACACACCGTGACAAGTACAACTTTATTACACACTGCCGACACACACATACTTACCTATGTTGACACGCCGACTGCCACAGTCTCCGACGATCCGAGGGTACCTGTGAAAAATAAGAATTTACTTACCGATAATTCTATTTCTCGGAGTCCGTAGTGGATGCTGGGGTTCCTGAAAGGACCATGGGGAATAGCGGCTCCGCAGGAGACAGGGCACAAAAGTAAAGCTTTTACAGGTCAGGTGGTGTGTACTGGCTCCTCCCCCTATGACCCTCCTCCAGACTCCAGTTAGGTACTGTGCCCGGACGAGCGTACACAATAAGGGAGGATTTTGAATCCCGGGTAAGACTCATACCAGCCACACCAATCACACCGTACAACTTGTGATCTAAACCCAGTTAACAGTATGATAACAGAGGAGCCTCTGAAAGATGGCTTCCTAAACAATAACCCGAATTAGTTAACAATAACTATGTACAAGTATTGCAGATAATCCGCACTTGGGATGGGCGCCCAGCATCCACTACGGACTCCGAGAAATAGAATTATCGGTAAGTAAATTCTTATTTTCTCTATCGTCCTAAGTGGATGCTGGGGTTCCTGAAAGGACCATGGGGATTATACCAAAGCTCCCAAACGGGCGGGAGAGTGCGGATGACTCTGCAGCACCGAATGAGAGAACTCCAGGTCCTCCTTTGCCAGGGTATCAAATTTGTAAAAATTTACAAACGTGTTCTCCCCTGACCACGTAGCTGCTCGGCAGAGTTGTAATGCCGAGACCCCTCGGGCAGCCGCCCAAGATGAGCCCACCTTCCTTGCGGAATGGGCCTTAACAGATTTAGGCTGTGGCAGGCCTGCCACAGAATGTACAAGTTGAATTTTGTTACAAATCCAACGAGCAATCGACTGCTTAGAAGCAGGTGCACCCAACTTGTTGGGTGCATACAGTATAAACAGCGAGTCAGATTTTCTGACTCCAGCCGTCCTTTAAATGTATATTTTTAAGGCTCTGACAACGTCCAACAACTTGGAGTCCTTCAAGTCGTCTGTAGCCGCAGGCACTACAATAGGCTGGTTCAGGTGAAACGCTGATACCACCTTAGGGAGAAAATGCGGACGCGTCCGCAGCTCTGCCCTATGTCGAATGGAAAATTAAATAAGGGCTTTTATAAAACAAAGCCGCCAGTTCAGATACTCTCCCGGCCGAAGCCAGGGCCAGTAACATAGTCACTTTCCATGTGAGATATTTCAAATCCACATTCTTTAGTGGTTCAAACCAATTGGATTTGAGGAAATCTAAAACTACATTTAGATCCCACGGTGCCACCTTAGGCACCACAGGAGGCTGTATATGCAGTACTCCTTTGATAAAAATCTGGACCTGGGGGCGTGGCTTGGTGCTTAACTTAGGCAGACGTATGCCATCAGAGCTCCTGCCTAAATTGCTAAAACACTACCATTATAAGTGAACCCGGGACCCCTTCTCCCTCCTTCAATACCCCCTATCCCTCCTCTCCCCTGGACGCAGGGGTCTGCAGAGCCGGCGGGTGCCTTCTGCACCCGTGCGGGTTGCGGCCTACCTGCACACCTAAAGCCGGGACCTCAATTTCTTACAGACCCGGACCGGAAGTGACCCTGTGCCAGCCTCACCGCAGTGAAACGGCGGCTCCCCCATCCTTGCCGCGCCTCTGCAGCGCGTTCCCTACCTGGCAGACCCGACCGGAGTGCTCCTGCCCCGCTGTGTGGCTCGAGACGAGGCCCCAGTGATCGGCGCCGGGTGACGGCGGTGCGCTGGAGCTGGCGTGACCGCGGTCGAGAGGGCGCCGTCCCCGCCGCCCGCTCGGCCTCCTGACAGCCTCGCTGCCCGAGGGGTGCTGCTACACGGCCACCAGCACTACAGATCACTCTGGGGCACATAAGAATCACTTGATCTGATTCATCTTCAGAGGCCCCACAAGTGAAGCCGACGCCGCCATATTTGTTATGGGCTGCGTGCCCACTCAGCTTTCTATATGCTTTGGGCTGCATCTGGACCACCCTGCTGCACACCAAAATAGCCTGGACACTGGCTATATATGGGCACAACACCCCAATCCCCTGGCCCCCTTGTATCTACACACTAAAATTGCTTAGCACTTTTACGTGCTGTGAGACAGGCACTCAGCTTCACCTTCCCACATTATTGCTGAGACTGGATCTCCCTCTTGTGGCGAACCCTGGAACTACGCTCCCTTTCCTCAGATTTTCTTATACTTCGTCACATCTCTGGAAGAGAGGCTAGGAGCGCATTAAAATGGATGAACGACATGCCGACACTCCCCAACTACGACTCACAACCCTTCGCACTATGGTACCTGGACTTTAAAATACAATGACCTGATCAAGCCACGCTGGGGGGAACGCGTGATATGACACCTATACCTATACGTGGATACCCAGTTCGACGATAACCCTTCCCGATCACGCCTAGTATCGTGCCTCATGCCGGGCAGACGGTCAACCAAGAAAAGGTCATCTGTCACAGCCAACTTATCCCGAACCAAGGCCTTTCAGACGCTATTCCGACCGCCGACAACTGTTCCAACTTCAACCACCCCGTCATCGTCCTCCCTGCCCTCCAGAGTCATGGCGGGCAAGACGGTTGGGGAGCAACCTGCTCTCCCTCCGCCATCTTCTCCTGTGGTGGAATCCTCAGACTTATCTACGATTCTCTCCACATTGCGGTCTATGCCCACCCGGCAGGACCTACAGCAAGATCTTCAATCCATGGAACAACGAATTCAGGATTCTATCCAGACCCGTCTCTCCTCTTTGCAGTCGGACATCACGCAAGTTGTAGATAGAGTAGTAACACTAGAAGATTGCGCTGAGAAGACGGATACAAAAATCTCAGACCTCCATGACCTCATCTCTCGACAGTCGTGTTCTCTGGTAGCCATGGGTCGACGACTCGATGACGTCGACAACAGAGGTCGCCGGAATAACCTAAGAATACGAGGTTTATCTGAGGACGTTGCGCCCCAAAACCTTGAATATACCCTAACCAAAATATTCAATGAACTTTTGGAGATGGACTCCGAATACCAGATAGTGTTTGACAGAGCACATCGGGCTTTACGCCCTAGAGGAGCGCCGACGGAACGACCCCGAGACGTAATCTGCAGACTCCACTACTTTCAAGAGAGGGAGGAGATTCTGAGAGCAGCCAGACGAGCACCGGACATAACTTTTCAGGGCCAGAGGATACAAATCTTCCCGGACATTTCATGGTCTACCTTACAGCAGAGGCGTATACTTCGCCCCATCACAGATGAACTCAAAAGCCGTAACATCAAATTCCGCTGGGGTTTTCCAATATCTATCCAAGTGACCTATAAAGGATCCCTCTATGTTCTGCAGGAATATGATGGCGTCAAGGACTTCTGCTCAGCTCTAGATATCCCGGCCCCGACCCTCCCTAACTGGCTGGACCCGCTCGAACTTTCGCTGGCTCCTCCACCCCAGAGGGAGAGATGGCAAAGAGTCCGTAATCCTCGAAGGCGTCGGCGGAATGACACGTCCGGAGAACTTCCACCTGTGCCTGCTGCTGCGAGTACCACGGATGGCACGAGATGACAGGAGTTACGGCTAAGATCCATAGAGACACGTGACTATTAGATATGTTTATTGAGTAGCGATATATTGTTCTCTCTTTTACGCTGTTTCTTCAATACAGGTTGAATAGTTTACTCCAATAACTACTCCAGTACTCGATTGCCAATCATAGATGCCTAAGTACTGATACCCCCTACCACATTATATACTTTGATTTCTGTGTTTGTTTCCGGGTTTCTAAGTTGTCATTTTTATACTGGACTCCCGACTCCTGTTACGTTGTCTTGCCTTCATGTACCTACTGCCCTACTGGGTTCTTACAGTTTGCTGATTTAGTTTTTCCCTTACTAGAACTGTTATGTCCACTGATTAGCTTTGAACAGTACTGTTTATACCTCAATGTTACTTATGGTGGTGTGTCCCAGTTCCCCCCAGACCCCCCCCTTGCTCTGCTATACATTCGTAGATCATGGGCCGTTTCTGGTTTCCCATGACTAATGACGCAGAGTATTGCTGTTGCATTGACAGCAGTTGTCTTTATTTCTTTAAGTCCTTGTCATCCCCCTCCCTCCCTCCCTCTTGTGTTTTCCTACCCCTCTCCCCTTATTTAGATAAGGTATTCTGGGCGGCTGCTCTTATCGTACAGATGCATGGGTACCACAGCGAACTAGTAATGCTGATACCCACGATCATTAGACCACTATGGCTACCTTAAAGTTGGTATCGTTTAATGTGAAAGGCCTCAACATCCCCGAGAAGAGGTCCCGGCTCCTACACTCTCTACACACCGACAAAGCGGACGTGGTGTTCCTTCAGGAGACTCACTTTAAAAAGGGTGCCTCTCCGAAGCTGCACTCCCGTCATTTCCCGCAGGGGTATTATAATGATTTCTCTGGGGCTAAGGCCAAGGGAGTTGCAATACTGTTTGCCAAACATATTAGATTACATGATGTGTCAGAAACCCCTATTGGAGATGGGAGGGGCCTGATGGTGAAGGCTACCATTGCTGAACAAATTTTTACATTTGTTAATCTTTATCTTCCTAATCAGGGTCAGATTCGCTTTATGAGGGAGGCCTTGGAGTTGATAGAACAATCCCTGGCAGGGGTATTAGTGATAGGAGGCGATCTTAACTGGGCGTTGGAGCCTCTTCTAGATACTTCAACTGGAGCGCTTAGATCCTCTATGACTGATGTTAGACGCTTCAAATCAATCTTGCATGATTTTCAGTTAATGGACACCTGGCGCCTGCTCCATCCCAAAGATAGGGACTACACGTTTTATTCCCACCCACATAATTCTTATACCCGGATTGACTATATCTTTGTAGACCACAACTCCCTCGATTTTCTAGTAGATGCCACAATAGGTCAAATAGTAGGATCTGACCATGCTCCAACGACTGTTACCCTGTCCCTGCGCTGCCCTCCCCCGCGTCAGTGGCGTTGGCGCTTTAACGAGCATTTTCTCAGAGACCCAGACTGCCGAGCCCAACTGGACAGTGCCATTGAAGACTATATAGCTCTTAACATGACTAATGAAATCTCCCCAGTGACACTGTGGGAAGCCCATAAATGTGTTATTAGGGGCAAATGTATCCAATTGGGTTCCCTCCTTAAAAAACAAAAAAACGAATGTCGGGAAGCTCTACTTGCTAAAATTAAACGGTTGGAACTCATTCATAAGTCCACACTAACTTCAGACGTATTAGCAGAATTGCAAGACGCTCGATCTTCTCTAAATGGTTTGCTGGACGAAGGCACTCGTAGGGCATTCCGCTGCTGTCGACACAAGTTCCACAGATGGGGTAATAAACCCGGGAAACTTCTCGCCCGCGCCCTTCGCGCCCAAAGATCCCTGACTTATATCAGAGAGATTAAGGACTCCTCTGGTGTCCCCCATGCTTCTGACGGCAAGATGGCTGAGATTTTTCATACGTACTATACGAAACTCTATAATCTGACCTCTCAGCGCTCCCAATGTGAGCAGTCATCGCATGGGAAGGCAATAGAGGAGTATCTAGAGGAGATTAGATTCCCGTCCCTCTCCCCTGCTGTAATTGAGGCACTCGACGTCCCTTTTACATCCGACGAACTGCTGTCCGCTCTGAAGTCCTCCCCGTCTGGAAAGAGCCCAGGTCCTGACGGCTTTCCCATATCCTATTACAAAACATTTCAGGGTAAGCTTCTCCCCCTCCTGCTCCGGGCATGTAATACTGTCTCTCCACAGATCCCCTTCTCAAATCAGTCCCTGGAGGCCCATGTCACGGTCATCCCTAAAGACGGAAAAGACCCTTCATTGCCATCTAATTACAGGCCAATCTTCCTCCTTAACGTTGACCTTAAATTATATGCTAAACTCTTGGCAAATCGCCTGTGTCAGTTGCTTCCAACAGTGATACACCCGGACCAGGTTGGTTTCGTACGTGGCAGAGAAGCGAGGGACAACACCATACGAGTGATTGACTTGATTGCCCATGCGAACACCGCTAAGGCCCCCATGATGCTTCTCTCCATAGATGCTGAGAAAGCCTTTGACCGCATTGACTGGATCTTTATGGAGGTCACTCTGCGCAGGCTAGGCTTAGGAGAGGTGTTCCTGCAAAAAATATTGGCACTATATCGAACACCCTCAGCACAAGTGCGGGTAAACGGAATACTATCTGACCCGATAGTCATCTCTAATGGGACCAGACAGGGATGCCCACTGTCGCCATTGATATATGTTATCTGCATGGAAGCTCTGGCTAGAGCCATTAGACAGAACCCGGATATCACTGGCCTGAAGGTGGGTGGAAACGAACATAAACTTGCATTATTCGCGGACGATCTATTAGCGATCGTTACAAATCCGGCTGTTTCCCTATCTGGGCTTATGAAAGAACTTACACGTTTTGGAACATTATCCAATTTCAAAATTAACAATGCCAAATCAACGGCTCTTAGTATCTCTCTCACCACGGAATTAGTTTCGTCTCTAAAGAGTGCATTCCCATTTACCTGGCACCCCTCACATATTAAATACTTAGGCATTCTGATCCCCGCCTCCCTCTCGACCACTGTCACTCTGAACCATATCCCTCTATTGCAGAAACTGCGTAAGGAAATGTCGCAGTGGCTCCAACAGAAGTTCTCCTGGCTAGGCCGTATGAACATTGTAAAAATGAATATCCTGCCACGGTTACTTTACCTTTTCCAAACTATCCCCTTAAAGCTCCCCCAACAGTTTTTGGCAAACGCACACAAAGCGATCAGCCACTTTGTTTGGAACGGCAGAAAACCCAGGTTTAAACACTGCTACCTATTCTTAAGAAAAGCTCAAGGGGGCCAACAGCTGCCCATGGTTACGGCATACTATCAGGCTACAATTTTGAATAGGGTCCTGGATTGGTCACGGCCTGATGCCGGCTCCAAACGGTGGGTTGACTTGGAGAAACGGTCTTCAGGTTTACAATTGCAGGCAATACCCTGGATGGGAACCATTGGCCGCTCCTCACATCTGACGGTTGGGCCCACTTTGGCTCTATGGAGAACGCTAAGATTTAAGGTGGGTCTTTCCTCATCAACATCTCTACTTCTCCCGCTCCTTGACAACCCGCTGTTTGGACCGGGCATGGGTGGTGGTGTGCCCGCTAGGTGGAACAGGGCGGGCTTAACTAGAATAACACATTTGCTTTCTGGAGGGAAGATCAAAGCTTTCAATGACATTAGAGAGGGTACTGATATTCCTGCGACTGACTTCTGGTTCTATCTCCAAACCCGCCATTTTATTTTATCTCACAGGACAGCTGCTGCACTGACTGGTAGTCTTACCCCTTTTGAGGCAATGTGCTCCCAATCCTCTGACCCCTCACATGTTATATCAGGTATCTATAAGATACTACTACAAGGTCGTTACCCCGGTAACCCCGCTTTCTGCGCGAAATGGGATGCAGATCTCATACCTAGAGGGATACACATCAACTGGCAGAAACACTGTGAAGCTATGTCCCGTTGCTCTACTAGCTTAGAAGTTATTGAAACACAGTATAAACTGCTTACCAGGTGGTATCGCTGTCCCTCCCTTCTACACAAGTTTTATCCCTCAGTATCCCCCTTGTGCTGGAGATGTGGAAAAGAACGTGGCACCCTTACTCATATATGGTGGGACTGTCCCCTGATCACCACCTTTTGGAACCAAATAATTCAAATATCCTCCAAGATCCTGGGGTTTCAGGCGCCTACTGGAATCGACTTCTGGTTGCTCTCCCACACTACAATTCCACTGGCAAAATATAAACACTCCCTTCTCAAACACCTCAATAACGCAGCGAGAGCTGTGGTGCCAGTCCACTGGAAATCCCAGACCCCCCCTCAAATATGGGAATGGTTTCAGCGGATAGATTTCTATAGTTCAATGGAGGATATTTTTCACTCGGTCCTTGACTCGCGTGCCGATTATGTCGCCACGTGGTTCTCTTGGATAGAGTTTAAATCTACATCTACCTACAAAGACCAGATCCCACTAGACATAACATGATGCCGCTTAATTGTGTTACGCGCCTCGCTATGTGGAACCCGCGCTAATATTTAATTAAGATTGATTAGCTCGCTCATTCCCCTCCCGTTTCTATTCCCATTCCCCCCTCTAACCTCTGTCTTGTTTTATGTGTAGATGTTGGATGTTTTATATTTTACAGTTACTTTAACCCATGTATTTCTACACTGTACGACTTGTTGTACTTTTGATAACGTCCTAACTTTTTCTGTAAAACCAAAATAAAGAATATATAAAAAAAAAAAATCTGGACCTCAGGGACTGAGGCCAATTCTTTTTGGAAGAATATTGATAGGGCCGAAATTTGAACCTTAATAGATCCCAATTTGAGACCCATAGACAATCCTGATTGCAGGAAATGTAGGAAAACGACCCAGTTGAAATTCCTCCATCGGAGCACTCCGCTGCTCGCACCACGCAACATATTTTCGCCAAATACGGCGATAATGCTTCGCGGTGACTTCCTTCCTTGCCTTTATCAAGGTAGGAATGACTTCTTCTGGAATGCCTTTTCCTTTTAGGATCTGGCATTCAACGCCATGCCGTCAAACGCAGCCGCGGTAAGCCTTGAAAAAGACAAGTACCCTGCTGAAGCAGGTCCCTTCTCAGAAGTAGAGGCCACGGATCGTCCGTGACCATCTCTTGAAGTTCCGGGTACCAAGTCCTTCTTGGCCAATCCGGAGCCACTAGTCTTACTCCTCTTTGCCGTATAATCCTCAATACCTTTGGTATGAGAGGCAGAGGAGGAAACACATATACCGACTGGTACACCCAAGGTGTTACCAGCACGTCCACAGCTATTGCCTGCGGATCTCTTAACCTGGCGCAATACCTGTCCAGTGTTTTGTTGAGGCGAGACGCCATCATGTCCACCATTGGTTTTACCCAACGGTTTAATAGCATGTGGAAAACTTCTGGATGAAGTCCCCACTCTCCCGGGTGAAGGTCGTGTCTGCTGAGGAAGTCTGCTTCCCAGTTGTCCACGCCCGGGATGAATACTGCTGACAGTGCTATCACGTGATACTCCGCCCAGCGAAGGATCCTGGCAGCTTCTGCCATTGCCCTCCTGCTTCTTGTGCCGCCCTGTCTGTTTACATGGGCGACTGCCGTGATGTTGTCCGACTGGATCAACACCGGTCTTCCTTGAAGCAGAGGTTCCGCCTGGCTTAGAGCATTGTAGATTGCTCTTAGTTCCAGAATGCTTATGTGAAGAGACTTTTTCAGGCTCGACCACACTCCCTGGAAATTTCTTCCCTGTGTGACTGCTCCCCAGCCTCTCAGGCTGGCCTCCGTGGTCACCAGGATCCAATCCTGCATGCCGAATCTGCGGCCCTCCAATAGATGAGCCTCCTGCAACCACCACAGAAGGGATACCCTTGTCCTCGGCGACAGGGTTATCCGCAGGTGCATCTGAAGATGCGACCCTGACCATTTGTCCAACAGATCCCTTTGCATGGAATCTGCCGAAAGGGATTGCTTCGTAAGAAGCTACCATTTTTTCCCAGGACTCTTGTGCATTGATGTACAGACACCTTTCCTGGTTTTAGGAGGTTCCTGACCAGGTCAGATAACTCCTTGGCTTTTTCTTCGGGAAGAAAAACCTTTTTCTGAACTGTGTCCAGAATCATCCCCAGGAACAGCAGACGAGTTGTCGGCATTAATTGGGATTTTGGAATATTCAGAATCCATCCGTGCTGCTTTAGCACCTCTTGAGATAGTGCTAAACCCATCTCTAGCTGTTCTCTGGACCTTGCCCTTATTAGGAGATCGTCCAAGTATGGGATAATTAATACGCCTTTTCTTCGAAGAAGAAATATTATCTCGGCCATTACCTTTGTAAAGACCCGAGGTGCCGTGGACAAACCAAACGGCAGCGTCTGAAACTGATAGTGACAGTTTTGTACAACGAACCTGAGGTACCCCTGGTGTGAGGGGTAATTGGAACGTGGAGATACGCATCCTTGATGTCCAAGGATACCATAAAGTCCCCTTCTTCCAGGTTCGCTATCACTGCTCTGAGTGACTCCATCTTGAACTTGAACTTCTTTATGTACAGGTTCAAGGACTTCAGATTTAGAATAGGCCTTACCGAGCCATCCGGCTTCGGTACCACAAAAAGAGTGGAATAATACCCCTTCCCTTGTTGTAGAAGAGGTACCTTGACTATCACCTGCTGAGAATACAGCTTGTGAATGGCTTCCAAACCCGTCTCCCTTTCTGAGGGGGACGTTGGTAAAGCAGACTTCTGGAAACGGCGAGGTGGCTCTGTCTCTAATTTCAACCTGTACCCCTGAGATATTATCTGCAGGATCCAGGGATTTACCTGCGAGTGAGCCCACTGCGCGCTGTAATTCTTGAGACGACCGCCTACCGCCCCCGAGTCCGCTTGCGAAGCCCCAGCGTCATGCTGAGGCTTTTGTAGAAGCCGGGGAGGGCTTCTGTTCCTGGGAAGGAGCTGCCTGTTGCTGTCTCTTCCCTCGTCCTCTGCCTCGTGGCAGATATGAATAGCCCTTTGCTCTCTTATTTTTAAAGGAACGAAAGGGCTGCGGTTGAAAGGTCGGTGCCTTTTTCAGTTGGGGAGTGACTTGAGGTAGAAAGGTGGATTTCCCGGCCGTAGCCGTGGCCACCAAATCCGATAGACCGACCCCAAATAACTCCTCTACGCATCGCCTGTCCACTGTCGTGTCCATAAAGCTCTTCTGGCCGAAATGGACATAGCACTTACCCGTGATGCCAGTGTGCAGATATCTCTCTGTGCATCACGCATATAAAGAAATGCATCCTTTATTTGTTCTAACGACAGTAAAATATTGTCCCTGTCCAGGGTATCAATATTTTCGATCAGGGACTCTGACCAAACTACCCCAGCACTGCACATCCAGGCAGTCGCAATAGCTGGTCGTAGTATAACACCTGCATGTGTGTATATACCTTTTTGGATATTTTCCATCCTCCTATCTGATGGATCTTTAAGTGCGGCCGTCTCAGGAGAGGGTAACGCCACTTGTTTTGATGAGCGTGTTAGCGCTTTGTCCACCCTAGGAGGTGTTTCCCAGCGCTCCCTAACCTCTGGCGGGAAAGGGTATAAAGCCAATAACTTCTTTGAAATTAGCAGTTTTTTATCGGGGCACCCCACGCTTCATCACACACGTCATTTAATTCTTCTGATTCGGTAAAAACTACTGGTAGTTTTTTCACACCCCACATAATACCCTGTTTAGTGGTACCTGTAGTATCAGCTAAATGTAACATCTCCTTTATTGCCAAAATCATATAACGTGTGGCCCTACTGGAAAATACGGTTGATTCGTCACCTTCACCACCGGAATCAGTGCCTGTGTCTGGGTCTGTGTCGACCGACTGAGGCAAGGGGCGTTTTACAGCCCCTGACGGTGTTTGAGGCGCCTGGACAGGCACTAATTGAGTGTCCGGCCGCCTCATGTCGGCAAACGACTGCTTAAGCGAGTTGACGCTATCCCGTAATTCCACAAATAAAGGCATCCATTCTGGTGTCGACCCCCTAGAAGGTGACATCCTCATATTTGGCAATTGCTCCGCCTCCACACCAATAACGTCCTCATACATGTCGACACACACGTACCGACACACAGCAGACACACAGGGAATGCTCTATACGAAGACAGGACCCACTAGCCCTTTGGGGAGACAGAGGGAGAGTCTGCCAGCACACACCAAAAAAGCGCTATATATGACAGGGATAGCCTTATGATTAAGTGCTCCCTTATAGCTGCTTTTATATTAATATATTGCCATTTATTTTGCCCCCCCTCTCTGTTATACCCTGTTTCTGTAGTGCAGTGCAGGGGAGAGACCTGGGAGCCTTCCTGACCAGCGGAGCTGTGACAGAAAATGGCGCCGTGTGCTGAGGAGATAGGCCCCGCCCCTTTTTCGGCGGGCTCGTCTCCCGCTATTTAGTACATTTAGGCAGGGGTAAATATCTCCATATAGCCTCTGGGGCTATATGTGAGGTATTTTTAGCCTTTTTAAAGGTTTTCATTTGCCTCCCAGGGCGCCCCCCCCCCCCCAGCGCCCTGCACCCTCAGTGACTGCCGTGTGAAGTGTGCTGAGAGGAAAATGGCGCACAGCTGCAGTGCTGTGCGCTACCTTAAGAAGACTGCAGGAGTCTTCAGCCGCCGATTCTGGACCTCTTCTTGCTTCAGCATCTGTGAGGGGGCCGGCGGCGTGGCTCCGGTGACCATCCAGGCTGTACCTGTGATCGTCCCTCTGGAGCTTCATGTCCAGTAGCCAAGAAGCCAATCCATCCTGCACGCAGGTGAGTTCACTTCTTCTCCCCTCTGTCCCTCGTTGCAGTGATCCTGTTGCCAGCAGGAATCACTGTAAAATAAAAAAACCTAAGCTAAACTCTCTAAGCAGCTCTTTATGAGAGCCACCTAGAATTGCACCCTTCTCGGCCGGGCACAAAAATCTAACTGGAGTCTGGAGGAGGGTCATAGGGGGAGGAGCCAGTACACACCACCTGACCTGTAAAAGCTTTACTTTTGTGCCCTGTCTCCTGCGGAGCCGCTATTCCCCATGGTCCTTTCAGGAACCCCAGCATCCACTTAGGACGATAGAGAAAAAATTATACTCACCTGCCAGTGTCCAGAGATAAATCCACGTCCAGAGATCAAATCCTCGTACTTGGCAAAATAAAAACACGCACACCCGTACCAACGGACTGAAAGGGGTCCCATGTTGACACATGGGACCCCTTTCCATGAATGCCGGGACCCCACGTGACTCCTGTCACTGAGGTCCCTTCAGCCAATCAGGAAGCGCTACTTCGTGGCGCTCACCTGATTGGCTGTCTCACGTCTGACGTCAGACAGCGCATCGCAAAGCCTCTCCATTACTTTCAATGGTGGGAACTTTGCCGTCAGCGGTGGGGTTACCCGCGGTCAGCCGCTGACCGCGGGTGACCCCACCACTAGCCGCAAAGTTCCCACCATTGAATATAATGGAGAGGTTTTGCGAGGCGCTGTCTGACAGCTCAGAAGCGCAGCCAATCAGCAGAGTGCAAGGACGTTGCGCTCGCTGATTGGCTTAAGAGACCTTTCAGTGACAGCAGTCACGGGGGGGTCTCTCTGCATTCGTGGAAAGGGGTCCCATGTGTCAACATGGGACCCCTTTCAGTCCGCTGGTACGGGTGTGCGTGTTTTTATTTTGCCAAGTACGAGGATTTTATCTCTGGACGTGGATTTATCTCTGAACACTGGCAGGTGAGTGTAATTTTTTTCACAGGTACCCTCGGATCGTCGAAGACTGTGGCAGTCGGCGTGTCAACATAGGTAAGTAAGTGTGTGTGTCGGCAGTGTGTAATAAAGTTGTACTTGTCACGGTGTGTGTCTCCTGATTTTATTTGGGTATTTTTTTTCCAGTAGTACTACAGGTACCAGCGGGCCCATTTTTCGCCCGCATGCTGGTACTTGTGGTTCTCCAAGTACCAGCTTGCGGGGGAGGCTTGCTGGGACTTGTAGTACTACTGGAAAAAACAATATTCTGTCATTTTCCTCAAGGCTATCAGCCTCCCATCCGCAGCCCTTGGATGGGGGGGACAGCCTCGGGCTTCACCCCTGGCCCTTGGGTGGCTGGGGGGGGCACCCCTTGATTGAAGGGGTCCCCACTCCCCCAGGGTACCCCGGCCAGGGGTGACTAGTTGGATATTTAATGTCACGGCCGCAAGGCACTGTATAAAAGTGACCCCCGGCTGTGGCATTATCTGTCCAGCTAGTGGAGCCCGATGCTGGTGTATAAAATACGGGGGACCCCTACTCTTTTTGTCCCCCGTATTTTTTGCACCAGCATCAGGCGCAGAGCCCGGTGCTGGTTTTAAAAATACGGGGGATCCCATGTCAATTTCCCCCCCGCATTTTTAGAACCAGGACCAGCTCGATGAGCCCGAGGCTGATTATGCTTTGGAGGGGGGACCCCACGCCATTTTTTTCCGGGATTTTAACATTCCATTTAAAAAAATATATATATTATTTTAAAAAATATATAAATAATACTTGTGCCTCCAAAAAAGACAAACCAAGTACCTAATCCCTTCTAATATAAATAGATATGCTATTATCATTAAAAAAAAAACATGTTTTAATTTTTTTTTATTAGTTTCACCCACCAAAGTGTGGCGGATTGAAAAAGTCGAATTTACTGTCTAAAAGCACTGTTGTCGAATTTCCAAACTTCAATTGAATATACTTTGGTCGAATTGCAGCACTTGTATCATTGCAGAAAAGTCGAATTTGACAAAAGTCGAATTTCAAAAAGTCGAATTTTGAAAGTCCGTTTTTTGGACGGAAAGTACTGAATTGCATTGGCGATTTTTTTTTTTGGTCGAAAAAGTCCCGAAATTCGACAATTTCGGGAATTCGACCGCAATTGCATATACCCCTTAAAGAGAGAATGACCCAGCATCGCTCAGCGTTCCGAGCAGCTATAGCCTCGGGGACAAGTGAACAGCCGGTAGCAAGGCACTTTGCTACGGCTAAAAATAATCTATCAACGTTACGGTACCGGATTATAGATCATGTACCCACCCTGACGAGGGGTGGTGATAGGGCACGTAGGCTATTGCAATTGGAGTCAAGGTGGATTATCAAACTTAATACTCTTTCACCAAATGGATTAAACGAGTCCCTAGGTATACAATGTTACCTGTAAGTCATTAGGATTTATTATAAAAGGTTCATTTTAAGGATAGTGGCAGCAGTTGAAGTTTTTTTTAGCTTTGTGTATAACAAGCGTCATGCTGTCAGAGATGCCCGATGACCGAGAATTGTACTGTGATTTATTGTTATATATTAATGAGATGTATCTTAACAGTATGATTCATGTGTGACATGTATTAACAATGTGATGACAGCTCAGGTGTTTAGTTAGTACAGATTTGTTTTACATCACGAACGGTGCATTTTGTTTGGTGAAGGTAACCATGGTGATTGTGCCGAGACGTCATTTCCATGGGAGGTGGCTGTAGAGGCCGGAAGCCGGGAACGGGCGTGAGGCATGGTGTTGGTGTCGGGTATTTATGGTGGTGAGTATAGATCATTTTTTATGTATACTGCTTGACAAAAGCGCTAATAAAGAGCGCTGAAACGTTGCATACAAGCCTTGTGACTGACTTATCATTGACCGGAGTGCCGCCTTGTGCATAGTTGTGTTGTGGACGCGTCCGTGCAGGACATCCGTTATGGAGGGCACCCGGTAAAGCTGCTTTTTTCGTGACCCTGTGGAGTGCCGTATCTCTGGTTTACTATATATATATATATATATATATATATATAAAACAAGCATGGAGGCGGCACTCAGACGAATGAGACAACAGACAGTTGTGTACTTCAATATATATATATATATATATATATATATAAATCAAATCCATGGGGTCCACACTCACATAGTCCATATTCATGCTGGGGTGCATATCCAGATGAAAGATAACCATCAGGTTATAGTTCCAGAATAGCCATATGAAGGGAGAGCACTCACCAGACTGTTAAAAGGTAAATCCTTTATTTCAGAACAAGAAGTCAAACAGCTACATGTAGCTGTTTGACTTCTTGTTCTGAAATAAAGGATTTACCTTTTAACAAGTCTGGTGAGTGCTCTCCCTTCATATGGCTATATATATATATATATATATATATATATATATATATATATATATATATATATATAGGTAGGGCCAAAAGCTAGCAACATCTGCATCTGCTGCACCTTTGTCATGAGCATGCTCCACTGTCGCCAGAGCCCCTCTATATGTACCAGACAGAAACCAATTACGCCCACACAAACTGGACTCACCTGTTCCCGATGTGTGGCACCTGCAGCCGCGGGTCCGCATTAACGGAAATACTTGGTCACACCATGGCAACATATATATATATATATATATATATATATATATATACAATGTTCAGACCGGCACTCCGATGAGCATAATAAACAGCTGGTGCCCTCACATATACCTCCGTATATACATACAATCGCTGCTGGTGCGGCACTCTGCTCAAGAAGAAATTCCAGTAGCCTGGCGTGTATAACAACGTTTCAGTGCTCCTTTTTATTGCACTATCATCAGGTTAAAACCTGATGATAGTGCAATAAAAAGGAGCACTGAAACGTTGTTATACACGCCAGTCTACTGGAATTTCTTCTTGAGCAGAGTGCCGCACCAGCAGCGATTGTATATATATATATATATATATATATATATATATACATACACACACACACACACCTTTATTTATATATAAAGGAATAATGCTGCGGTGCCATTCAGGGTCTTTAGATGAAAAAAATGTGTATTACACATTAAATGTCGTCACATCGTGTACCAACGTTTCGGGACCTTTGGTCTCTTTGTCAAGGTGTGACTGCTTATGTAGGTTGAGTGCCAGACTGACCACTACAATTTACATTAAACATATATATATATATATATATATATATAGAATTGAAGACCACGGCGCTCGGGTGCAATTTATGTGGTAATAGTGCACAGTATAAAAAGTATTGTTTAGAAATATAGTAAAACGTAGTGAATATATTAAAAAAGATTTTAAAAGAAGATACGTGAGGTAAAAGTCCCTATTTCATATAAAAGCACTTCTCAGTAAATTATCAGAGCGGCAGCTTGTAATACATATAGATATGCTTGGCATGCATATAAAATTTGTTGCAAGAATTGGAAAAACAAGCGCCCAAGAGTGTAATTATTAGGGTCAGGGAAAATGAAGGTATAAAAAATGGATGATAAGGATCGATTTAAAACACTTATCTGGCAGGTAGAGACTTGAATCAAGTAGTAGTCTTTTTGAGGATTAAGAACATGCGGATAAAACAGAAAAAACTAACATAGTGTGTACCGTTTATGTTGCATATTATGTTACTGTTTAGTTTCACAGGCCTTATTAGGGAACTTAGCTTATTCCCACAGAGTATAAATTTGCAGCCTGCGCAGTATATATATTAAAAATACAAGAAAGTTTTTAATAACATAATCACATAAAAACACACATAAAAATAGCTGTATAGCATGCGTACAGGATAAAAAATTAAATCAGGCTTATCTGTCCATGAATATGACTGAAATGCATGCGTACAGGATTTAAAATAGTTTTAGGCTTATCTGTCCATCAAGAGGAGGTGTCTGCAGGTACTCCCAACGCGTTTCGTCCGTCAGCAACAGGACTTCATCAAGGGGATAACCACACTGAGCAACCTTTGCTCTATTTATGCCCAGAGGGAGGAAATTGACCATGACATCACTTCCTGTGATTGTCATTAATTTTTTGGAAAATTAGTATAACTACAATCTAATATGCACTCAAAACAGTTGGACATAATTAGAATTATAGTAGAGTAAGAAAGAACCAAAACTTTATATAGAACATGAATAAGGAGTGAAAGAGTGAAAGAATGTCAATTGCCGTCGGAAATGGTGGTGGAACGCATGTGGAACGCATGCGTCATTTCCGGCCGGCGTGATGTGCATTTAAATAGCGAATTTTAATGTGTAATTTAAAATAAGCCAGTGGAGTGCTAGAGCGGATGGGGAAGAAGGGATAGTAATTAGCGGTATGTACCGCCACAGCACTCACTTTGTGTCCGTGAGAAGCACGGAAGGGAGCGCAGTGCGGCGGTGGAACGCACCGCCATTAAAGTGGAGGAGAGCAGGACATAGCGGTGGAACGCACCGCTATGACGCTGACGTCCGTGAGAAGCACGGAAGTGAGCACAGTAGGGCGGTGGAACGCACCGCCATTAAAGTGGAGGGGAGCAGGACATAGCGGTGGAACGCACCGCTATGCCGCTGACGTCACTTCCGTGAGAGATGGAAGTGATATGCAGTGGAACGCACCGTAATTCAGTAGCGCTAATAGGCGCATAACCAATTTTACTGGGTGCACTTCACTTGTAATTTACCAGTGTGCAAATTGTGATGGATTACATGTATGTATATATATACATACATGTATATGTGGATATAAATACATATAAATACATATCTCACATAGGTGATAGGGGTTAAAAGTGACAGTGCCCTGGAATAAATTATTTATATTTAAAGTGTTAGTGCTATATTAATAATTTATTTTGAGTGCAATTGGATGTTTAAAATTATTATTAATTATATATAATATGTGTGTGCAAATTTTGGGCTTTTTTAAAAAAAAAATTTTTTAAATAATAAAAAATTCTTTATCCGAAACAGTCATGTGGATTCATTCTTCCTTAGTCTTTGTAGAAGATGTCCATAGTTTTTGTTGTGTCCATAAACTCAGTCTTATACAGCGCTTGTATACGTCTTGCGGTACTTTTCATATTTATTTACGGAATTGTCCATTGAACACTTCAGCTGGAAAAGACCATAAAAATGGCTTATGACTTAAAACCTTAACTTAATATAGATATAAAGGAACCAATTTCATAAATCAAGGAGAGTATATTAAAAAGGAGATAAAATGTGATAAAGATGGTAAAAGGATGTGATAAAATAATGTGATAAGAGAATACGTGGATGAAGTATCAGAGGAAAGGGGCAATTTCAAACGCCTCATTCAGTCCTAATGGGGATAAGGTCTTGAGTTCATATATCCAAAACATTTCCCGTCTCGACAACTTGTTTAGGACATCACCTCCTCTTTCTCCAAGTTTTACCAGTTCAATTGCTTTAAACGAGATATCTTCCGGGTTGGATTTATGTTTTTCTGTAAAATGTTTGGAAACGGTATGGTTGTCTACCTTATTTTTAATATTCCTGATATGTTCTTGAATTCGTAGCTTAAGAACTCGTTTCGTCTTTCCGACGTATTTTAGTCCACATGTACACTCCAGCAAGTATACTACCATAGTCGAGTTACAATTAAGGAAATCCTTAATGCTGTAATCTTTGGTGCTGTCGTGGTTACTAAATTTCTTCCTATTTGGGTGAAGATATTTACAGATATTGCAGTTACCACATTTGTAGCATCCTTTGCAATTAATAAATGTGTTATTCCCGGATCTATTCTTGCTTTGTAAATGACTTGGAGCCAAAATCTCTTTCAAGCTACTGGTTTTTCGAAATACAATGTCTGGTTTTGGTGGAAGAATGTCTTTTAGTATTGGATCCATTAGTAGGATGTTCCAGTGTTTGTTAATGGATTTTTTGATAATGCGTTCTTGGTTACTGAATGTAGTGATGAACGGAATGAACTTGTCAGATTTCTTTTGTGTTTGTTTGTTGAATAAATCCGTTCTTTGTGCATTGGCCGTCTTCTCTAATGCTTCACTTATCACACGTTCCGGGTATCTCCTTTCCTTAAATCTTGTAGCATAGGTTGATAGTTGGTTATTGCAATCCTGTTCGTTACTGCAATTACGTTTAATGCGATGAAACTGAGAGTATGGAATGTTTGTTTTCCAATTCCGAGCATGACAACTTTTGAAATGAAGGTAGCTGTTAGTGTCTACTTCTTTTATATGATTGCTGGTTATGACTTTTGAATCGGCACTCGAAAGGGTAAGATCCAGGTAGTGCACACTGTCTTTACTGATCTCATAAGTAAACTTCAAGTTATATTGGTTTGCAGTGAGTATTTCAAAGAAGCTTTTGAATGTTTCCTCGTCTCCTTCCCAGATGATCAATATATCATCTATATAACGTTTGTAGATGATCAGATTTTTCAAGAATGGGTTGTTGTTATAGATGCACTCATCTTCCCATGAGCCCATTAATAAATTTGCAAAACTGGGAGCGAATGATGTGCCCATGGCTGTTCCACAGATTTGTAAATAAAAGGTCCGCTGGAATGTAAAGTAGTTGTGACTTAAAATAAATTTTATAAAGTCACAAATTGCATTCCTATGGTGTATTGATAGTTCAAGGTCTTTATCCAGGTATCTTCTGCAGGCTTCTATTCCTTTATCATGGATAATGGAAGTATAGAGGCTTTGCACATCAATCGTAATCCAGAGGTAAGAATCTTTCCATTCCACTGTGGACAGTATGTTGATCGCGCTGTTGGTGTCCTTCAAAAATGATGGTAAATTGGTCACGTATTTACACAAAAATATGTCAACGTATTCTGATAAGTGGCTAGTAAGGGAGTCAATCCCTGCGATGATAGGTCTGCCAGGAGGTTTGGAGAGATTCTTGTGTATCTTTGGAAGGTGGTAGAAAGTTGGTATTACCGGTGTTGTCATCATGAGGTACTGAAATTCATTCTTATCAAGGGTGTTCTTTTGGAAATAGTGTACCAATAATATTCTGAGTTCTTCTACAAAGAGATTAGTAGGATCTTGTGGAAGCTGTTTATAGGATGAGGCATCATGTAGAAGGCGTAAAGCTTCGCATTCATATGCCTCTCTATCGAGGATAACAATGCCACCTCCTTTATCTGCTTGTTTTATGATAATATCATTGTTGTCTTGTAACTTTTTGAGAGCTTCTTTTTCTTTGTTCTTCAGATTTGAGAAGGAGGATTTCTTAATCTCGACATCACAAAGGTCTTTTCTTACTAGTTCCTGGAACACATTTATGTGATTCCCTTTCGATTCAAGAGGGTAATACTTCGATTTCCTTTTTAGTCCTGATTTTGATGGTTCCATTAGATCCGGTTGTTGTTCTTTCTTCGCAAAATGTCTCTTCAAGGTGAGTGCCCTTGAGAACTTGTTAAGGTCTATGAAGGTATCGAATTTGTTCATCTGTTTGTCAGGTGCAAATTTTAATCCCTTGCTTAAAAGTGATATCTCTGCTTCATTAAGAATATAGCCCGAAAGGTTAAATATTCCTTGTTCCATCGGGTTCTTTATGGTTGATACCGTCTTTTGTTTGTTCTTCCTGTGCCCGCCCCTTGTCCCTCTTCTTCTTGGAGGCTTCTTTTCATAGGGGAAACCCCTTTCAGTCTTTCTCTGAAGAATGTTTTCCTTGTAGAGAAGATGTTGTCTGTTGTTGGGTCCGGGGATAAAAAATCGGAGTCACTATTCGATTCTAGTCTTTGTAATGCTGAAAATCTGTTGTATGTAGCTGTAGTTTTTGAAGTTGTAGGATAAGTTCTTTCTTTTTCGTGGTGTATTTGTTGTCGATTTTGATTACGGTAGTTTTTATTCCTATATGGTGTCTTTTTCCATTTTCTCGCTCCTGGGTCCTGATATACAGGAATGTGCTGGTATTGTTTGTCTTGAAATCTGCTCCAGTTTTGTATTTTGTTGTGCAGATAATCTTGTTTGTCTCTGAAAAATTTCTTTTGTTTACCTTTAATGACATCATCCTCAATGTGTTCAAGTTTCTTTGTTAGTGTTAGATCATTTGCCTTGAATTCTTCCTTGTCCTTATGTATGACTAATTGTTGTTCCTTCACCTTGAGTTCGTCCTCAATTGTAGCCAGAATTTTTTGTTTTTCTAGGATTATGAGATTCATCAGGTTGATTGAGCAACTGTGCAGAATCTCATCCCACTTAGATATAAATTCAGTGTTGTCTAGGCCAAAGGTAGGCCTTTTTATTAGTCTTAGGCCTCTTGGGATCCTATTGACTTTTATATATTGCTCTAGACCCTTTATCTCCCACCATGCTTTAATTTCTTTGGTGAGAAGTCTTTCTGCTTCCCAGAATAAGGAATCTATGTCAGTCTCATTGTGAATATTTGTATCAGCATTTGTGGAACCTTCATTAAATATTTGGTGGCAGAGATCATTCCTTTTCTCATGACCTCTGTTTTTAAACATTATTAGTAAATACACACAAAAATAGCCCCAGCTGCCGACAGAAAAGAACCACAGAACTAAAATATAGAATTGAAGACCACGGCGCTCGGGTGCAATTTATGTGGTAATAGTGCACAGTATAAAAAGTATTGTTTAGAAATATAGTAAAACGTAGTGAATATATTAAAAAAGATTTTAAAAGAAGATATGTGAGGTAAAAGTCCCTATTTCATATAAAAGCACTTCTCAGTAAATTATCAGAGCGGCAGCTTGTAATACATATAGATATGCTTGGCATGCATATAAAATTTGTTGCAAGAATTGGAAAAACAAGCGCCCAAGAGTGTAATTATTAGGGTCAGGGAAAATGAAGGTATAAAAAATGGATGATAAGGATCGATTTAAAACAAACGTTATATAGATGATATATTGATCATCTGGGAAGGAGACGAGGAAACATTCAAAAGCTTCTTTGAAATACTCACTGCAAACCAATATAACTTGAAGTTTACTTATGAGATCAGTAAAGACAGTGTGCACTACCTGGATCTTACCCTTTCGAGTGCCGATTCAAAAGTCATAACCAGCAATCATATAAAAGAAGTAGACACTAACAGCTACCTTCATTTCAAAAGTTGTCATGCTCGGAATTGGAAAACAAACATTCCATACTCTCAGTTTCATCGCATTAAACGTAATTGCAGTAACGAACAGGATTGCAATAACCAACTATCAACCTATGCTACAAGATTTAAGGAAAGGAGATACCCGGAACGTGTGATAAGTGAAGCATTAGAGAAGACGGCCAATGCACAAAGAACGGATTTATTCAACAAACAAACACAAAAGAAATCTGACAAGTTCATTCCGTTCATCACTACATTCAGTAACCAAGAACGCATTATCAAAAAATCCATTAACAAACACTGGAACATCCTACTAATGGATCCAATACTAAAAGACATTCTTCCACCAAAACCAGACATTGTATTTCGAAAAACCAGTAGCTTGAAAGAGATTTTGGCTCCAAGTCATTTACAAAGCAAGAATAGATCCGGGAATAACACATTTATTAATTGCAAAGGATGCTACAAATGTGGTAACTGCAATATCTGTAAATATCTTCACCCAAATAGGAAGAAATTTAGTAACCACGACAGCACCAAAGATTACAGCATTAAGGATTTCCTTAATTGTAACTCGACTATGGTCGTATACTTGCTGGAGTGTACATGTGGACTAAAATACGTCGGAAAGACGAAACGAGTTCTTAAGCTACGAATTCAAGAACATATCAGGAATATTAAAAATAAGGTAGACAACCATACCGTTTCCAAACATTTTACAGAAAAACATAAATCCAACCCGGAAGATATCTCGTTTAAAGCAATTGAACTGGTAAAACTTGGAGAAAGAGGAGGTGATGTCCTAAACAAGTTGTCGAGACGGGAAATGTTTTGGATATATGAACTCAAGACCTTATCCCCATTAGGACTGAATGAGGCGTTTGAAATTGCCCCTTTCCTCTGATACTTCATCCACGTATTCTCTTATCACATTATTTTATCACATCCTTTTACCATCTTTATCACATTTTATCTCCTTTTTAATATACTCTCCTTGATTTATGAAATTGGTTCCTTTATATCTATATTAAGTTAAGGTTTTAAGTCATAAGCCATTTTTATGGTCTTTTCCAGCTGAAGTGTTCAATGGACAATTCCGTAAATAAATATGAAAAGTACCGCAAGACGTATACAAGCGCTGTATAAGACTGAGTTTATGGACACAACAAAAACTATGGACATCTTCTACAAAGACTAAGGAAGAATGAATCCACATGACTGTTTCGGATAAAGAATTTTTTATTATTTAAAAAAATTTTTTTTTTAAAAAGCCCAAAATTTGCACACACATATTATATATAATTAATAATAATTTTAAACATCCAATTGCACTCAAAATAAATTATTAATATAGCACTAACACTTTAAATATAAATAATTTATTCCAGGGCACTGTCACTTTTAACCCCTATCACCTATGTGAGATATGTATTTATATGTATTTATATCCACATATACATGTATGTATATATATACATACATGTAATCCATCACAATTTGCACACTGGTAAATTACAAGTGAAGTGCACCCAGTAAAATTGGTTATGCGCCTATTAGCGCTACTGAATTACGGTGCGTTCCACTGCATATCACTTCCATCTCTCACGGAAGTGACGTCAGCGGCATAGCGGTGCGTTCCACCGCTATGTCCTGCTCCCCTCCACTTTAATGGCGGTGCGTTCCACCGCCCTACTGTGCTCACTTCCGTGCTTCTCACGGACGTCAGCGTCATAGCGGTGCGTTCCACCGCTATGTCCTGCTCTCCTCCACTTTAATGGCGGTGCGTTCCACCGCCGCACTGCGCTCCCTTCCGTGCTTCTCACGGACACAAAGTGAGTGCTGTGGCGGTACATACCGCTAATTACTATCCCTTCTTCCCCATCCGCTCTAGCACTCCACTGGCTTATTTTAAATTACACATTAAAATTCGCTATTTAAATGCACATCACGCCGGCCGGAAATGACGCATGCGTTCCACATGCGTTCCACCACCATTTCCGACGGCAATTGACATTCTTTCACTCTTTCACTCCTTATTCATGTTCTATATAAAGTTTTGGTTCTTTCTTACTCTACTATAATTCTAATTATGTCCAACTGTTTTGAGTGCATATTAGATTGTAGTTATACTAATTTTCCAAAAAATTAATGACAATCACAGGAAGTGATGTCATGGTCAATTTCCTCCCTCTGGGCATAAATAGAGCAAAGGTTGCTCAGTGTGGTTATCCCCTTGATGAAGTCCTGTTGCTGACGGACGAAACGCGTTGGGAGTACCTGCAGACACCTCCTCTTGATGGACAGATAAGCCTAAAACTATTTTAAATCCTGTACGCATGCATTTCAGTCATATTCATGGACAGATAAGCCTGATTTAATTTTTTATCCTGTACGCATGCTATACAGCTATTTTTATGTGTGTTTTTATGTGATTATGTTATTAAAAACTTTCTTGTATTTTTAATATATATACTGCGCAGGCTGCAAATTTATACTCTGTGGGAATAAGCTAAGTTCCCTAATAAGGCCTGTGAAACTAAACAGTAACATAATATGCAACATAAACGGTACACACTATGTTAGTTTTTTCTGTTTTATCCGCATGTTCTTAATCCTCAAAAAGACTACTACTTGATTCAAGTCTCTACCTGCCAGATAAGTGTTTTAAATCGATCCTTATCATCCATTTTTTATACCTTCATTTTCCCTGACCCTAATAATTACACTCTTGGGCGCTTGTTTTTCCAATTCTTGCAATATATATATATATATATATATATGTATGTGTATATATATATATATATATATATATATAAACTGCAGACGACCCGGCACTGACGAAGGGGCTGCGTCCCCGAAACGTTGACACAATAAAGGACACGATTTCTTCACCCTCAGTTACAAGTCTCCCAGTGCCGCACTTATTTGCATTGCTATATATATATATATATATATATATATATATATATATATATATATAAAATCTATAAAAACACACAAACTTACTTTTTAAGATATCAATATGCCTCTGTCCTACACTTCTTGATGCTTTGTGGTAGGTGGGTATGAGGATGGCGTGGGCGGGCGGGCGGACGGGGGTGGGGGGCTGGCTGGCAGACTAGCCGGAGTAAAGTGACTCCACAAAGGCACATGGGAGGAGGGCTGCTGCGGCTAACCATGCGCAGCAGCCCTCCTCCAGGATCAGTGCAGCCATATTTGTAAGTGGCAGGCCGATGAAAAACGGGCAGCTGTAGCTTTTTTCCACAGGGAGGGAGAGGAGGTCCGGCAGCAGCGCCGCAACTATGTGTACTCTTCGGTGCTCTCCCTCCCGCAGTGTGAGCTGCTTTGCCGGGCCGGCTGGGCGCATGGTGTGCATTGTCACATCGCGCGGCGGAGTCAGTCGTCCTCCTCCTCTCTCTCCCCCCCCCCCTCGCCACCGGCTAGTAAAGCATACACAGCACATCACATACTGCGCTCTTGAGCGGGCCAGCGGCATCTGATAACAAACCATCAGGCTGGGGCAATCATCACTGTGCTCAGTGCTGCAGCAGGCGTGGCGTGTGGGGGGTGCCGAACATTAGGGGGTGCCTGTGCGCACCAGGCACCCCCCGTGTGCACGCCTATGGGGGCCATGCAAGCATGGCCTCACAGCAATAACGCACGCACCTATAATCATAGGCGTGCGCAGCACATTTTATTAGGGGATCAGACTGCATCCCTTTATTAGGGTGTGCACTGCCAGAAGGGCGTGTCTAAGATGATTCATCGGCTGTTGCTGCCTTTCTATGAACAGCGGCACAACTGCGAGTGCTGACCCGGCGTGTGAGAGAGCCCGATTGTCAGGGTCTATGCTGCCTAACGAGCAGAGTGCCAAGGTGCAGACCTGCTCAGCCGGCCAGGGTTAGCTTTCAGCCTATGGGGGTAATTCCAAGTTGATCGCAGCAGGAAATTTTTTAGCAGTTGGGCAAATTCATGTGCACTGCAGGGGGGGCATACATAACATTTGCAGAGAGAGTTAGATTTGGGTGGGTTATTTTGTTTCTGTGCAGGGTAAATACTGGCTGCTTTATTTTTACACTGCAATTTAGATTGCAGATTGAACTCACCACACCCAAATCTATCTCTCTCTGCACATGTTATATCTGCCTCCCCTGCAGTGCACATGGTTTTGCCCAACTGCTAACAAAAATCCTGCTGCGATCAACTCAGAATTACCCCCTATGATCAGCAGCACAGCTGCAGACCTGACATATGAAGGGGGGGGGGTCAGTGGTAAATGTGTGTGTGTGGAGGGGGGGTGTTCCCATATTGGTGTCAGGCACTCCCTGTACTTGTAGCAAACAAAGTAGCAGCGCTATATTCAACAATTGAAATATAAATCAACACAACGATAAATATCGATCTGGAACAAAATGGAGATGGGTGGACTGAAAAGAAAGGTACCAATTATTTATTAGCATAAATGATTAAAAGTGCACAACATTGTGAAGCAATGTTTAAAATACATTTAAAAATAATAATTAATATAATCGATATTCAGATCACCAGAAGGCTACTAGGTGTGTGTCCGTTCCTTAATTAATGTGGACATCAGATGAATAACATCAGAATGAACATTAGGGCTGATGGCACAGTCCTGTTGGTGATAGTTACCACAGTGATTACCGCTGGAGGGAAGGAGTCCTCTAGGTGGCGTCCCTTTGAATAAATGGGGTCTTTGGGATCCTTAGTCCTCACTAGAATTGCGGAGTCCTCAATGCTGAGTAGGTTTTTTTGGTATCACCAATGTGTGTTGGTCGTTCATCTGGTCATCTGTAAAGATGGTCAAAGTCCACTAAAGGTCCGGATGTAGCTCTTACACTTTCCAAAGTAGGCAATGTGATCTGGAAAACCTGACGCGTTTCGCTGCAGGGCCTGCAGCTTTTTCAAAGCAGGCCCTGCAGCGAAACGCGTCAGGTTTTCCAGATCACATTGCCTACTTTGGAAAGTGTAAGAGCTACATCCGGACCTTTAGTGGACTTTGACCATCTTTACAGATGACCAGATGAACGACCAACACACATTGGTGATACCATAAAAACCTACTCAGCATTGAGGACTCCGCAATTCTAGTGAGGACTAAGGATCCCAAAGACCCCATTTATTCAAAGGGACGCCACCTAGAGGACTCCTTCCCTCCAGCGGTAATCACTGTGGTAACTATCACCAACAGGACTGTGCCATCAGCCCTAATGTTCATTCTGATGTTATTCATCTGATGTCCACATTAATTAAGGAACGGACACACACCTAGTAGCCTTCTGGTGATCTGAATATCGATTATATTAATTATTATTTTTAAATGTATTTTAAACATTGCTTCACAATGTTGTGCACTTTTAATCATTTATGCTAATAAATAATTGGTACCTTTCTTTTCAGTCCACCCATCTCCATTTTGTTCCAGATCGATATTTATCGTTGTGTTGATTTATATTTCAATTGTTGAATATAGCGCTGCTACTTTGTTTGCTATCTGTTGTTTCTGTATTAGCAGGATTGACTAGTCCTGCTTGTGTAGCAGCTGCTCAAAATTAGCACAACAGCCCTCCTTGCGCCTGATTTAACTTCGGTTAACCCCCCTTTTTTGCACTCCCTGTACTTGTAGTATTACAGACCAAGGTGCCTCCACAACATGCACAATACAATCTCCAAAGGGTGCGATATTCCTGGGGTAATTTACTTTGCTATTACAACTTCAGGCAGTAACGTTTCAGTGGCACTTTATTAATACAGAACTCACAAGTCTGATGAAAGCACTGTATTAATAAAGAGGCACTGAAATGTTACGGTATGCCAATGTAAGAGTGAAATAATTTACCCCAGGAGTGCCACACCCTTGGAGATTTTATATACAGGTTGAGTATCCCTTATCCAAAATTCAAAATCCCACATTTTTGGGACCCCTACTGAGATAATGACATATATATTATATATTATGTGTGTATATAGGTATATTATATAGATATATAATATAATATATATGTATATGTGTCATTATCTCAGTAGGGGAACCATACGAATCCTGTAGGTGCAGCACTCCTGACACTTGAAAAAAATCACATCGGAGAGGCAAAACGTACAGCGTACGTATTGCCTCTCCGATGTGATTTGTTTTAAGTGTCAGGAGTGCTGCGCCTACAGGATTCGTATGTATGATACTACATGCGCGGGCACCCGACCTATTCACCGTTATTGGGGGAGAGCCGGACAATGTGTGCTATATATATATATATATATATATATATATAATATCTAAATAAATATAAATAATAACAGGGGGTCAAGCCTATGACAAACACACTGCTCTGTGTCAGGAATCGACTCACCACGGTCACATCTGTCCGCCGGTGCGGACTCCGTCCAGGGTCCCTGCGTTCCACTGTCATCCGCACCTCTGCCATCGGACGTCATCCTGGGCCTGGGAGCGCTCCTGTGACAGCGGGCGTGTAGCGCGCCGCGTTCCCGCTGGGCCGCGGCATGGGCGCCGCCATGACAGTCTCCATCGGTCAGAGCACGGCGGCCAATCCGGTGCTTGGCCGCACCTACCTTCCTCACTCCCACCAATGACTGCACATCAGGGGGTATATCAGGAGCTGCAGGATCAGTCTGCAGGCATCCTGAACTTTTGTGTCACTCCTGCGACCCATGTGTCTGGATCTGGTTACCTGTTCCTCCGTGTTCCTGGTTACCTGCCTATACCTCCGTGTTCCTGGTTACCTACCTGTGACTTTCTGCTCCAGGTATCCTCTACAGCTCCGTGGAACTACAAGCCTCAGCATTACCTGCTTCTGTTTACAGGCTTCACACTAATCACCAACTCAGTGTGCTTCAGCCTAGCAGTAGAGACTCGCTCCAGGTGCATTCCATCTCCTCACCTGTGATGCAGCTTGCTTGCTGCCTGTGCCTCATCACCTGCACTGTGAACATTGCCAGTCTCCTGCCTCTGCTACCAGGTTTGCCATTTATTACCATCTCTGCTGGCTCCACGTTTTAAACTGCTCTGGTTCCCATACCAGATTATCTCCTGCCAAGTTATTATTCATCAGTGTACATTCATCAGTTATTATTATTACCAGTTATCATTCATCAGTTACCAATCATCCATTTGCCATATTTCTGTTGCCATAGACTTTCAGCTTCCACGCTGCACTATTGACATTTGCATTTCTTGTTGTTTATTTTCTGCTGCCATTGTGAACTATCTGTATAATAAATATCATTGCGCCCATGCGCAGAAACTTAATCCAGCCTCCTCGCTTTCTCCCTTCTACCTCCACTGACCCACTAGCGCCCCCTCCGGGGACACAGACAAAACCTACTCTGACAGTAAGTTCAGGATCGATGGACTCGGACGGTGGTCGGAGTGTGGGGTCAGAGGCCTTACAAAATCTGGTCTCCCGTTTGGACGGTCAAGAGGCTGTGCAGCAGCAGATGTTTCAGTTCCTGCAAGGGATGTCCTCCCGGATTGATACACTACAGCAAACCCTGCCTAGTGTACCTACTTCTACAGTTCCGGTTACTCCAGCACCTGCAAGTGCTGTGAGTTCTTCCATACCGGCTGCATCAACTCCAGTGTCACGCTTGCACCTACCTGTGCCTAGCAAGTATGATGGCAGCCCAAAGTCATGTCGCGGGTTTCTTAACCAATGCGAAATCCAGTTCGAATTATTGTCACACAATTTCCCCATGCCAAGATCCAAGGTTGCCTACATTATCTCACTGCTCTCAGGTTCTGCCCTGAGTTGGGTGTCTCCTCTGTGGGAACGTGCTGACCCTCTGGTGAACAACTACGCTGAATTCGTGTCAACCTTCAGACGGATCTTTGACGAGCCAGGTCGTGCAACATCAGCCTCTGCAGATCTTATGCAACTTCGTCAAGGTACCCGGAGTATGGGCCAATATGTCATCCAGTTCCAGACGTTAGCCTCAGAGATCCAGTGGAACAATCAAGCCCTGGTAGCAGCTTTCTGGCATGGACTTTCAGATCGGATTAAGGATGAACTGGCAACTCGCGATCTCCCTGAGCAATTGTCTGATTTAATTTCCCTGTGCATCAAGTTGGACTCTCGCATTCGCGAACGCAACAATGAACGTGCTCGTAGTGAGCCGCGCAGGTCAAGAATGGTACCTCCTGTACAATTTCAGTCTCCACCTTCTGATGAGCCTATGCAAGTAAATAGGTCCCGCCTAACTCCTGAGGAGAGGTCAAGAAGACTTCGTGAGAGACTGTGTCTTTATTGTGCGGCTGCAGGTCACCAGATTAATTCTTGTACAGTGCGTTCGGGAAACGCCAGATCCTGACTTGTAAAGGAGGAGTCAAGTTGGGATCTTCTAGTCAAGCTCCTTCAAATCAAGACCTTATTCTTCCCGTGACTTTAGAAACTTCGGCTGGTCTTCAATCTGCATCTGCATTAGTGGACTGTGGAGCCGCAGGAAACTTCATCACTCAAGCTGCGGTAAATAAATTTCGTTTGCCAGTCTGTGAACTTTCGTACCCAGTCTACATTACCGCTGTGGATGGTAGCCGAATCTCCAAGGGGAATATCTCTCACCAAACTGTACCAGTGGTGTTGGGAGTTGGGTTCTTGCACTCAGAATTAATAAAGTTCTTAGTTATTCCTCAGGCAACCCAAGAGATCGTTCTAGGTATGCCCTGGCTCCAGCTACATAATCCACAGATTGATTGGTCTACATTACAACTTACCTCCTGGGGTTCACATTGCCACCAGTACTGTTTAGCCCAAGTTTGTCCTATCAAGTCTACCGAAGTCAAAACCCAGTCAAGTCTTTCCGCGGCTTACCAAGATTTCTCTGACGTCTTCAGTGAAAAGGCCGCTGATGTTTTACCGCCCCATAGAGAGTGGGATTGCCCCATTGACCTCATTCCTGGCAAGAAACCACCTAGGGGGCGTACCTATCCGTTGTCCGTTCCTGAAACTGAAGCGATGAGTGACTACATCAGGGAGAACTTACAGAAAGGATTCATCCGTCCCTCATCTTCACCCGCTGGTGCGGGCTTCTTCTTTGTTAAGAAAAAGGATGGAGGATTACGTCCATGTATCGACTACCGGGGTCTCAATGACATTACCATCAAAAATAGCTATCCATTACCACTCATCACCGAGTTGTTTGACAGAGTTAAGGGAGCCCGCATCTTCACCAAGTTAGATCTTCGCGGTGCCTACAACCTCATTAGAATCCGGAGTGGTGATGAATGGAAGACAGCTTTTAATACTCGAGATGGTCATTACGAGTACCTGGTAATGCCATTCGGGTTGAGTAATGCCCCAGCAGTGTTCCAGCACTTCGTGAACGAAATCTTCCGTGACGTTCTGTACAAATACCTTGTGGTTTATCTGGATGATATCCTCATCTTCTCTCAAGATCTCTCCTCTCATCGTCTACAAGTCCGTGAAGTCCTCCGACGTCTTCGTGAGAACCGGCTCTACGGAAAACTATCCAAGTGTACCTTTGAAGTTTCTTCTATACCCTTCCTAGGTTATATAATTTTCGGATCGGATCTCCAGATGGACCCGACAAAGTTGGAAGCCATTGCCAATTGGTCCATTCCAAATTCTCTCAAGTCTATTCAGCGATTCCTGGGATTCGCCAATTACTATAGGAAATTTATTCGAGGATTCTCAACTCTCATCGCTCCTATTACCAACTTAACTCGGAAAGGAGCAGATCATTCCAACTGGTCAGAAGAGGCGTTAGCGGCCTTCCAAAAGATCAAGCTGGCCTTTATGTCTGCCCCAGTTCTGTCTCAACCAGACGTAAACAAGCCGTTCGAGTTGGAGGTGGATGCCTCTACCGTAGGAGTTGGAGCGGTTCTCTCCCAGAAGGGAACTGATGGGAAGATCCACCCCTGTGGATTCTACTCTCGTAAATTCCTCCCTGCAGAAGCTAACTATGCCGTTGGAGATCAAGAACTACTGGCGATTAAGCTGGCCCTCGAGGAATGGAGGTATCTCCTGGAAGGGGCTAAATATCCGTTCAACATCTATACGGATCATAAAAATCTGCTATATTTAAAGGCAGCCCAGTGCCTTAATCCTCGCCAGTCCCGGTGGGCTATGTTTTTCTCTCGTTTTAATTTTAAGCTTCATTTCCGCCCAGGTTCTCAGAACATTAAAGCTGACGCCTTATCCCGATCTATGGAGTCCGAAGAGGAAACGTCTAACTCAGTTCCGCATTCCATCCTGAGTCCAGTGGTATTCGCTGCATCTCAAGTTTCTCCGGCTCCTCCTCCTGGTGAGACTTTTGTTTCCCCAGAACTCCGTCCCAAGTTGCTGTCTTGGGCCCATCAGTCCAAGTTCACTGGACATCCCGGTATCCTGAAAACTTTCAAGTTCCTCTCTGAGACATACTGGTGGCCAAAGATGAAAGCTGACATCAAGGATTTCGTGGCATCCTGTCCTAAGTGTGCGCAGCACAAGATTCCTCGTCAGTCTCCAGCAGGTCAGTTACAACCATTATCTGTTCCCAGCCGTCCCTGGTCACACCTGTCCATGGACTTTATCTCCGACCTTCCTCCTTCTCAAGGATATAATACCATCTGGGTTGTGGTGGACAGATTTACCAAGATGGCCCATTTTGTTCCTCTCCAGGGTCTCCCTTCTGCCCCAAAACTCGCCCAAATCTTCCTACGGGAGATTTTCCGTCTACATGGTCTACCCTCAGAAATAATATCCGACCGAGGTGTTCAGTTTGTAGCGAGGTTTTGGAGGGCTCTCTGTTCTGCCATGCAAGTTAAACTGAAGTTCTCGTCAGCTTACCACCCTCAGACGAATGGGCAGACAGAGAGGGTAAATCAGGAATTGGAGACATTTTTAAGACTTTATGTTTCATCTTCTCAGGACAACTGGTTGGATCTGCTCCCGTGGGCCGAATTTGCCCACAATTTCCGCTATCACACAGCTACTGACACAACTCCGTTCTTTGCTGTATATGGGCAACATCCTCGTGTTCCAGACTTCCAAGAACTCCCTCACATGGATGTTCCTGCTGCCACTACTGCTCTGAGTCAGTTCTCGTTAACCTGGAGGAAGATTCACACTTCTCTCAAGAAGGCCTCCAGCCGGTATAAATACTTTGCTGACCGCAAAAGACGTGCAGTTCCTAGCCTGAAACCTGGGGACAAGGTTTGGCTTTCTACCCGGAACCTCCGTCTTAGGGTCCCGTCGATGAAATTTGCACCACGTTTCATCGGTCCCTTTCCCGTTGAAAGAGTCATCAACCCTGTGGCCTACAAGCTTAAGTTACCATCTTCTCTGCGAATACCTAATGCCTTTCATGTCTCTCTCCTCAGACCTTTAGTCCTGAATCGCTTCCAAAGAGCTCTTCCAGTCGGCCCCAAAGTTCGAACTCAGCGGGGCGTGGAGTTCGAGATAGAGAAGATTCTGGATTCCCGTTGCCGGTACGGTCGTCTACAATATCTTATCGATTGGTCCGGTTATGGTCCGGAGGAGAGAAGTTGGGTGAATTCCACAGATGTCCATGCTCCAAGGTTGGTCCGTGTCTTCCATAACACTCATCCTTCCAAGCCACGTGGGTGTTCAGTGCCCACCCTTAAAGGGGGGGGTACTGTCAGGAATCGACTCACCACGGTCACATCTGTCCGCCGGTGCGGACTCCGTCCAGGGTCCCTGCGTTCCACTGTCATCCGCACCTCTGCCATCGGACGTCATCCTGGGCCTGGGAGCGCTCCTGTGACAGCGGGCGTGTAGCGCGCCGCGTTCCCGCTGGGCCGCGGCATGGGCGCCGCCATGACAGTCTCCATCGGTCAGAGCACGGCGGCCAATCCGGTGCTTGGCCGCACCTACCTTCCTCACTCCCACCAATGACTGCACATCAGGGGGTATATCAGGAGCTGCAGGATCAGTCTGCAGGCATCCTGAACTTTGTGTCACTCCTGCGACCCATGTGTCTGGATCTGGTTACCTGTTCCTCCGTGTTCCTGGTTACCTGCCTATACCTCCGTGTTCCTGGTTACTACCTGTGACTTTCTGCTCCAGGTATCCTCTACAGCTCCGTGGAACTACAAGCCTCAGCATTACCTGCTTCTGTTTACAGGCTTCACACTAATCACCAACTCAGTGTGCTTCAGCCTAGCAGTAGAGACTCGCTCCAGGTGCATTCCATCTCCTCACCTGTGATGCAGCTTGCTTGCTGCCTGTGCCTCATCACCTGCACTGTGAACATTGCCAGTCTCCTGCCTCTGCTACCAGGTTTGCCATTTATTACCATCTCTGCTGGCTCCACGTTTTAAACTGCTCTGGTTCCCATACCAGATTATCTCCTGCCAAGTTATTATTCATCAGTGTACATTCATCAGTTATTATTATTACCAGTTATCATTCATCAGTTACCAATCATCCATTTGCCATATTTCTGTTGCCATAGACTTTCAGCTTCCACGCTGCACTATTGACATTTGCATTTCTTGTTGTTTATTTTCTGCTGCCATTGTGAACTATCTGTATAATAAATATCATTGCGCCCATGCGCAGAAACTTAATCCAGCCTCCTCGCTTTCTCCCTTCTACCTCCACTGACCCACTAGCGCCCCCTCCGGGGACACAGACAAAACCTACTCTGACACTCTGAATGATAATTAGTGATGAGCGGGTTCGGTTTCTCGGAAACCGAACCCCTCCGAACTTCACCCTTTTTACACGGGTTAGAGGCAGACTCGGATTCTCCCGTATGGCTCGGTTAACCCGAGCGCGCCCGAACGTCATCATCCCGCTGTCGGATTCTCGCGAGATTCGGATTCTATATAAGGAGCTGCGCGTCGCCGCCATTTTCACTCGTGCATTGGAAATGTTAGGGAGAGGACGTGGCTGGCGTCCTCTCCGTTTATTAATGTTGCTGCAAATATTTGTGCTTATTGCTTAATTGTGGGGACTGGGGAGCAGCTGTATTATATAGGAGGAGTACAGTGCAGGGTTTTGCTGATCAGAGACCACCAGTTTTATCCGTTCTCTGCCTGAAAAACGCTCCATATCTGTGCTAAGTGTGCTGCATATATCTGTGCTCACACTGCTTTATTGTGGGGACTGGGGACCAGCAGTATTATATAGGAGGAGTACAGTGCAGAGTTTTGCTGACCAGTGACCACCAGTATACGTTGTCTGCCTGAAAAACGCTCCATATCTGTGCTCAGTGTGCTGCATATATCTGTGCTCACACTGCTTTATTGTGGGGACTGGGGACCAGCAGTATTATATAGGAGGAGTACAGTGCAGAGTTTTGCTGACAGTGACCACCAGTATATATAGCAGTACTGTACGGAAGGCCACTGCTCTACCTACCTCTGTGTCATCAAGTATACTATTCATCTAGATTCTATACCTGTGGTGCATTTTAGTTTTGCAGTTTGCTGACAGTGACCACCAGTATATATAGCAGTACGGTACGGAAGGCCACTGCTCTACCTACCTCTGTGTCGTCAAGTATACTATCCATCTCGAGTCTATACCTGTGGTGCATTTTAGTTTTGCAGTTTGCTGACAGTGACCACCAGTATATATAGCAGTACGGTACGGAAGGCCACTGCTCTACCTACCTCTGTGTCAGCAAGTATACTATCCATCTAGATTCTATACCTGTGGTGCATTTTAGTTTTGCAGTTTGCTGACAGTTACCACCAGTATATATAGCAGTACGGTACGGAAGGCCACTGCTCTACCTACCTCTGTGTCGTCAAGTATACTATCCATCTAGATTCTATACCTGTGGTGCATTTTAGTTTTGCAGTTTGCTGACAGTAACCACCAGTATATATAGCAGTACGGTGCGGAAGGCCACTGCTCTACCTACCTCTGTGTCGTCAAGTATACTATCCATCTAGATTCTATACCTGTGGTGCATTTTAGTTTTGCAGTTTGCTGACAGTGACCACGAGTATATATAGCAGTACGGTATGGAAGGCCACTGCTCTACCTACCTCTGTGTCGTCAAGTATACTATCCATCTAGATTCTATACCTGTGGTGCATTTTAGTTTTGCAGTTTGCTGACAGTGACCACCAGTATATATAGCAGTACGGTACGGAAGGCCACTGCTCTACCTACCTCTGTGTCGTCAAGTATACTATCCATCTAGATTCTATACCTGTGGTGCATTTTAGTTTTGCAGTTTGCTGACAGTGACCACCAGTATATATAGCAGTACGGTATGGAAGGCCACTGCTCTACCTACCTCTGTGTCGTCAAGTATACTATCCATCTAGATTCTATACCTGTGGTGCATTTTAGTTTTGCAGTTTGCTGACAGTGACCACCAGTATATATAGCAGTACGGTACGGAAGGCCACTGCTCTACCTACCTCTGTGTCGTCAAATATACTATCCATCCATACCTGTGGTGCATTTCAGTTGTGCGCAGTATATATAGTAGTAGGCCATTGCTATTGATACTGGCATTTAATTCCACACATTAAAAAATGGAGAACAAAAATGTGGAGGTTAAAATAGGGAAAGATCAAGATCCACTTCCACCTCGTGCTGAAGCTGCTGCCACTAGTCATGGCCGAGACGATGAAATGCCATCAACGTCGTCTGCCAAGGCCGATGCCCAATGTCATAGTAGAGAGCATGTAAAATCCAAAAAACAAAAGTTCAGTAAAATTACCCAAAAATCAAAATTGAAAACGTCTGATGAGAAGCGTAAACTTGCCAATATGCCATTTACGACACGGAGTGGCAAGGAACGGCTGAGGCCCTGGCCTATGTTCATGGCTAGCGGTTCAGATTCACATGAGGATGGAAGCACTCATCCTCTCGCTAGAAAAATTAAAAGACTTAAGCTGGCAAAAGCACAGCAAAGAACTGTGCGTTTTTCTAAATCACAAATCCCCAAGGAGAGTCCAATTGTGTCGGTTGCGATGCCTGACCTTCCCAACACTGGACGGGAAGAGCTTGCACCTTTCATCATTTGCACGCCCCCTGCAAGTGCTGGAAGGAGCACCCGCAGTCCAGTTCCTGATAGTCAAATTGAAGATGTCACTGTTGAAGTACACCAGGATAAGGATATGGGTGTTGCTGGCGCTGGGGAGGAAATTGACAAGGAGGATTCTGATGGTGAGGTGGTTTGTTTAAGTCAGGCACCCGGGGAGACACCTGTTGTCCGTGGGACGAATATGGCCATTGACATGCCTGGTCAAAATACAAAAAAAAATCACCTCTTCGGTGTGGAATTATTTCAACACAAATGCGGACAACAGGTGTCAAGCCATGTGTTGCCTTTGTCAAGCTGTAATAAGTAGGGGTAAGGACGTTAACCACCTAGGAACATCCTCCCTTATACGTCACCTGGACCGCATTCATCAGAAGTCAGTGACAAGTTCAAAAACTTTGGATGACAGCGGAAGCAGTCCACTGACCACTAAATCCTTTCCTCTTGTAACCAAGCTCCTGCAAACCACACCACCAACTCCCTCAGTGTAAATTTCCACCTTACACAGGAAAGTCAATAGTCCTGCAGGCCATGTCACTGGCAAGTCTGACGAGTCCTCTCCTGCCTGGGATTCCTCCGATGCATCCTTGAGTGTAACGCCTACTGCTGCCGTCGCTGCTGTTGTTGCTGCTGGGAGTGGATCGTCATCCCAGAGGGGAAGTCGGAAGGCCACTTGTACTACTTCCAGTAAGCAATTGACTGTCCAACAGTCCTTTGCGAGGAAGATGAAATATCACAGCAGTCATCCTGCTGCAAAGCGGATAACTCAGGTCTTGTTAGCCTGGGTGGTGAGAAACGTGTGTCCGGTATCCACCGTTAATTCACAGGCAACTAGAGACTTGATTGAGGTACTGTGTCCCCGGTACCAAATACCATCTAGGTTCCATTTCTCTATGCAGGCGATACCGAAAATGTACACAGACGTCAGAAAAAGAGTCACCAGTGTCCTAAAAAATGCAGTTGTACCCAATGTCCACTTAACCACGGACATGTGGACAAGTGGAGCAGGGCAGACTCAGGACTATATGACTGTGACAGCCCACTGGGTAGATGTATTGCCTCCCGCAGCAAGAACAGCAGCGGCGGCACCAGTTGCAGCATCTCGCAAACGCCAACTCTTTCCTAGGCAGGCTACGCTTTGTATCACCGCTTTCCATAAGAGGCACACAGCTGACAACCTCTTACGGAAACTGAGGAAGATCATCGCAGAATGGCTTACCCCAATTGGACTCTCCTGGGGATTTGTGACATCGGACAACGCCACCAATATTGTGTGTGCATTACATCTGGGCAAATTCCAGCATGTCCCATGTTTTGCACATACATTGAATTTGGTGGTGCAGAATTATTTAAAAAACGACAGGGGCGTGCAAGAGATGCTGTCGGTGGCCTGAAGAATTGCAGGCCACTTTCGGCATTCAGCCACCGCGTGCCGAAGACTGGAGCACCAGCAAACAGTCCTGAACCTGCCCTGCCATCATCTGAAGCAAGAGGTGGTAACGAGGTGGAATTCAACCCTCTTTATGCTTCAGAGGATGGAGGAGCAGCAAAAGGCCATTCAAGCCTATACATCTGCCCATTATATAAGCAAAGGAGGGGGAATGCACCTGACTCAAGCGCAGTGGAGAATGATTTCAACGTTGTGCAAGGTTCTGCAACCCTTTGAACTTGCCACACGTGAAGTCAGTTCAGACACTGCCAGCCTGAGTCAGGTCATTCCCCTCATCAGGCTTTTGCAGAAGAAGCTGGAGACATTGAAGGAGGAGCTAAAACAGAGCGATTCCGCTAGGCATGTGGGACTTGTGGATGGAGCCCTTAATTCGCTTAACCAGGATTCACGGGTGGTCAATCTGTTGAAATCAGAGCACTACATTTTGGCCACCGTGCTCGATCCTAGATTTAAAACCTACGTTGTATCTCTCTTTCCAGCAGACACAAGTCTGCAGAGGTTCAAAGACCTGCTGGTGAGAAAATTGTCAAGTCAAGCGGAACGTGACCCGTCAACAGCTCCTCCTTCACATTCTCCCGCAACTGGGGGTGCGAGGAAAAGGCTAAGAATTCCGAGCGGTGATGCAGAGCAGTCTGGAGCGAGTGCTGACATCTGGTCCGGACTGAAGGACCTGCCAACGATTACTGACATGTCGTCTACTGTCACTGCATATGATTCTGTCACCATTGAAAGAATGGTGGAGGATTATATGAGTGACCGCATCCAAGTAGGCACGTCAGACAGTCCGTACGTATACTGGCAGGAAAAAGAGGCAATTTGGAGGCCCTTGCACAAACTGGCTTTATTCTACCTAAGTTGCCCTCCCTCCAGTGTGTACTCCGAAAGAGTGTTTAGTGCAGCCGCTCACCTTGTCAGCAATCGGCGTACGAGGTTACTTCCAGAAAATGTGGAGAAGATGATGTTCATCAAAATGAATTATAATCAATTCCTCCGTGGAGACATTCACCAGCAATTGCCTCCAGAAAGTACACAGGGATCTGAGATGGTGGATTCCAGTGGGGACGAATTAATAATCTGTGAGGAGGGGGATGTACACAGTGAAAGGGGTGAGGAATTGGAGGATGATGATGAGGTGGACATCTTGCCTCTGTAGAGCCAGTTTGTGCAAGGAGAGATTGATTGCTTCTTTTTTGGTGGGGGCCCAAACCAACCAGTCATTTCAGTCACAGTCGTGTGGCAGACCCTGTCGCTGAAATGATGGGTTCGTTAAAGTGTGCATGTCCTGTTTATACAACATAAGGGTGGGTGGGAGGGCCCAAGGACAATTCCATCTTGCACCTCTTTTTTCTTTCATTTTTCTTTGCATCATGTGCTGTTTGGGGACTATTTTTTTAAGTGCCATCCTGTCTGACACTGCAGTGCCACTCCTAGATGGGCCAGGTGTTTGTGTCGGCCACTTGTGTCGCTTAGCTTAGTCACACAGCGACCTTGGTGCGCCTCTTTTTTTCTTTGCATCATGTGCTGTTTGGGGACAATTTTTTTGAAGTACCATCCTGTCTGACACTGCAGTGCCACTCCTAGATGGGCCAGGTGTTTGTGTTGGCCACTTGGGTCGCTTAGCTTAGTCACACAGCGACCTTGGTGCGCCTCTTTTTTTCTTTGCATCATGTGCTGTTTGGGGACTATTTTTTTGAAGTGCCATCCTGCCTGACACTGCAGTGCCACTCCTAGATGGGCCAGGTGTTTGTGTCGGCCACTTGTGTCGCTTAGCTTAGCCATCCAGCGACCTCGGAGCAAATTTTAGGACTAAAAATAATATTGTGAGGTGTGAGGTGTTCAGAATAGACTGAAAATTAAATGAGTGTAAATTATGGTTATTGAGGTTAATAATACTATGGGATCAAAATGACCCCCAAATTCTATGATTTAAGCTGTTTTTGAGGGTTTTTGGTAAAAAAAACACCGAATCCAAAACACACCCGAATCCGACAAAAAATTTTCAAGGAGGTTTTGCCAAAACGCGTCCAAATCCAAAACACGGCCTCGGAACCGAATCCAAAACCAAGACACAAAACCCGAAAAATTTCCGGTGCACATTTCTAATAACAATACACCCTAAACACTAAATTTTACTGAGCAGCAGTACCTGGAGCTGCTTATCTTCAGTGACACACCTGGCTGGCTGCTGCATAAGTAGTGCACGCGATCGTGCACCACTTCTGAAATTAGCGCCGCACAATGTCCGTTGAGTGAGGGCCGGGGGTGAGTGATTGAGAGCCGTCTTCAGGTGGCCGCGGAAGTGCACAGTCACAGTGTGGAGACGGAGCTGTGACTGGGGGTGGCCGACATTAGGGGGTGCACCGTGCGTGTGCGCACGAGGCACAGGCAAGGCACGGAGGGGAGAAGGGAGAGAGAGAGTTGATGCAGCTCGGGCTCTCAGCTGTCAGTGACTGACAGCTGCGGCTACGAGCTGCTTGCGGCCAGGCAGAGGTCCCGGTGGAGTTGAGCTGCGGCGCCCTGTACTGTCTTGGGCGCCTGGAGCTCAAGCTCCACCGGAACCGCCCTCCCTACGCCCCAACATTTACCCAACATTTCAAACAGGAAAGTGGGCCCCCTTTGTGCGCATGTAGCGCAAGCGCCCAAATAGGGGGTGTGGTTAATATGAAAGCGGACACTGCCTCGCGACAGTGCCACGATCGCGAGCCGTGCCCCCATTTACCGTCATTGAGAGGGCATGCCCAGCACTCTCTGAGCTGTTGGCATGCCCCCTCTCCCTCTGTCTCCAGTGAATAGTCTATTCACCTCTGCTCTGCTAAGCGGGTGGCACAGCGTAAATCGGGACAGTTGGGAGGTATGTGTCACAACTGAGGGCCTGAGCTGACGGGAGGCAGCCTCAGTTGTAGGGGCTGAGATGTACCGGAACCTGGAAGGTTGTATCAGACCCCTGGACATGTAAGTAACATGAATAATAACTGCCCGAAGGCGTGACCACGACAACTTGGATAAAAGTCAATGATGTTTATTATGACAACTCCGCAACACAGCAGCAGTAAAAGAAAACGTAAAAGTCAGCAAATAATAAATACAGTTCCTGGGTACTACAGGATGGCAGGAGCCACAGGGCACTGGTAGTGTGAGATAGTTCTTATGATCTTCTAGATGGAAAGTCCTTACCAGGCCCGACTGTAGCAATGGAGATAACCCAGGATTGTGCCAGCTGGTGTTCCAGGAAAAGCTGGGTTGCTGAAGGTAAAACAGCTGCTGTGGATACTGGCTGGAACCAGACTGTTGTTAGCACGGAGTGGATACTGGCTGGAACCAGTTAAATAATAGATGAACTTGGGAGCGATGAAATATGAACTGAAATGTAGAACTTGAGAGCGGAGAAATAATAATACCGGTGGAGAGTGGTAAAGTGTAGAAAGGACACCGGCCCTTTAAGGGAAGCTGTACTCTGCTGGAAGCTGAGCTGGAAGCAGGTAAAGTTGTAGCTGGAAACAGATGAATCCACAATGGATTGGAGAGTCAGGCTACACCGCAGGTGGAATGCTGGTGCGGGTCTCTATGGTGGAAGTCTTGAGACAGGAGCTGGAACCTGGAAGACAATCACAGGAGAGAGACAAACAGGAACTAGGTTTGACAACCAAAGCACTGACGCCTTCCTTGCTCAGGCACAGTGTATTTATACCTGCAGCAAGGAAGGGATTGGCTTGGCAATTATGCAGATTAAAAATACTGACAACAGATTGGAGGAAATGATCAGCTGACAGAATCCAAGATGGCTGCGCCCATGCAGACACTTGGAGGGAAGTTTGGTTTGTAATCCATGTGGTAATGAAAACAGTAATGGCGGCGCCGGCCACTGGAGACAGGAGACGCCAGGCTGACAAGTGCACATCCAACCACGCGGACACAGCGGAGGCCGCGGCTGACGTAATCGCCACTCTGACACTCTGCATGCAGAAGCTCAGGGACGGCGGCGGAGGCCGCGGGAGACGCCATGCCAGATGTAATAAGGCGTTACTGTGACAGCGTCTCAGAGAGACAGGAGAGGATGCAGGAATGTGAACATTAGGATAACAGATGGGATCCGGTCCTGGAGCGCTGAGCCAGCCTTAGGAGGCATCTGATGGGTAAGAAATGGCGTCCAGATACCCGGATCGTGACAGCACCCCCCCCCCCCTTTAGGAGTGGCCCCAGGACACTTCTTTGGCTTTTGAGGAAACTTGGAATGGAATCTCCGGACCAAGGCAGGAGCATGGACATCAGAAGCATTGGTCCATGAACGTTCCTCAGGACCATAACCCTTCCAGTCAATAAGATATTGTAGTTGACCGTAACGGTGACATGAGTCCAGGATCTTGGCCACTTCATACTCAACGCCTCGTTGAGTTTGGACTTTCGGAGTTGGAGGAAGTGAGGAATGAAACCGATTCAAGATCATTGGTTTCAACAGGGAAACATGGAATGTCCTGGGTATTTTTAAGAAGGGAGGCAACTGGAGTCTGTAAGCAACAGGATTGATGACTTGTTCAATCTTGAAAGGACCGATATAGCGAGGTGCAAACTTCATACTGGGAACTCTTAACCTCAAATTCTTCGTGGATAACCATACCCGATCACCCACCTTGAGAGCAGGAACTGCTCGACGCTTCTTATCCGCAAACTTCTTGTACCTGAACGATGCCTTAAGCAGAGCTGATCGTACGCTCTTCCAGATATTGGCAAACTGATGCAAGGTGATATCCACTGCGGGAACAGAAGTTGCTGGAAGCGGTTGGAACTCAGGGACTTTAGGATGGAATCCAAAGTTAGTGAAGAATGGTGTTGAAGCAGATGAAGAATGATACTGGTTGTTATGACAGAACTCGGCCCAGGGAAGTAATTGAACCCAGTCATCTTGAGAGGAGGACACATAGATGCGGAGGAAGGCCTCCAAGTCCTGATTCACCCTCTCGGTTTGACCATTGGTCTGAGGATGGTAAGCCGTGGAAAACTTTAGCTTGACTTGGAGGACTTGACATAAACTTCGCCAGAATTTGGCTGTGAATTGAACTCCTCGATCTGAGATAATTTCTTCAGGAAGACCGTGGAGTCGGAAGACCTCTTGTATGAATACTTGAGCCAACTTGGAAGCTGACGGAAGACCGGTGAGAGGAATGAAGTGTGCCATCTTGGTGAACCGGTCAACTACCACCCAGATGGTATTGAACTTGTTGCACATGGGTAAGTCTGTAATGAAATCCATCGACTAGTGGGTCCATGGTCGACGGGGAACGGATAGTGGAACCAGTTGCCCCGCAGGCGACTGGCGGGATACTTTATGTTGGGCACACTTTGGGCAAGATGCAATAAACTCCAAGACGTCTTTTTTCAGAGTTGGCCACCAATAGGACCTAGAGATAAACTCCAGGGTTTTTTGGATACCTGTATGTCCGGCAAAACGGGAAGCATGGGCCCAATGCATGAGCTTCTTCCTTAGCATCGGCTTCACAAAACTTTTCCCTGATGGGGGCGTAGAGTCCATCCCTACCGTGGAGAATGCCAACGGATTTATAATAGGATGCTTGTCTGAAGACTCTGACTCATTTTCTTGCTCCCATGAGCGGGAAAGGGCATCGGCCTTGCGATTCTGAGAGCCCGGACAGAACTGGAGTTTAAAGTCGAACCTGGAAAAGAAAAGTGCCCATCTGGCCTGACGAGGGTTGAGACATTGTGCGCCCTTCAGGTATAAATGGTTCTTGTGGTCTGTAAGTATGGTGATTAAATGAGAAGCTCCCTCCAACAGATACCTCCACTCTTCTAGAGCGAGCTTGATGGCTAGCAACTCCTGGTCGCCAATGGCATAGTTGCGCTCAGCTGGGGAGAACTTCCGGGAGAAGAAACTGCAAGGATGTAAATGGCCATCTTTAGCCCTCTGAGATAACACCGCTCCTACTCCAACGGAGGAGGCATCCACCTCTAGGATGAAAGGAGAGTCGATGTCAGGCTGTTTCAGGACAGGCGCAGAGATGAACCTCTGTTTTAAAAGATGAAAAGCTTGCATGGCTTCTTCAGACCACTTGGATGGGTTAGCACCCTTCTTGGTGAAAGCAGTAATAGGCGCCACAATGGTGGAAAAGTCTCGTATAAACTTTCGGTAATAATTGGCGAACCCTAAGAACCTCTGGACCCCTTTGAGGGTTAAGGGTACCGGCCAATTCTGAATTGCTTGTAGTTTCTCAGGATCCATCTCTAGTCCGGAACCGGACACAATGTACCCTAGAAACGGAATGGACTTGACTTCAAAGACGCATTTTTCTAATTTGCAATAGAGATGATTGACACGGAGACGGGACAGAACCTCTTTAACCCAAAAACGATGTTCCTCTAAATCGTTGGCAAAAATGAGGATATCGTCTAGATAGACCACGACATGACGGTATAGAATGTCTCTGAAGATCTCATTGACAAAATGCTGGAAGACAGCTGGAGCATTGCTCAATCCGAAGGGCATGACGAGGTACTCATAATGTCCGTCACGGGTGTTAAAGGCGGTCTTCCACTCGTCACCCTCACGGATCCGGATGAGATTGTATGCACCTCGCAAGTCCAGCTTTGTAAAGATGGTAGCTCCGCTAACTCTGTCAAAGAGCTCAGTAATCAGGGGTAAAGGATAACGGTTCTTGATGGTAATGTCGTTCAAACGTCTGTAGTCGATGCACGGCCGCAGACCACCATCTTTCTTTTTTACAAAAAAGAAGCCTGCGCCGGCTGGGGAAGAAGAAGGTCGAATGAACCCCTTTGCTAGGTTCTCTTTAATGTATTCCTCCATAGAATGCGTCTCAGGCAGAGACAACGGATAAGTTCGGCCTCGAGGTGGAACCTTCCCTGGAACGAGATCAATCGGGCAGTCCCATTCTCTATGAGGAGGAAGGATATCAGCAGAAGCTTTACTGAACACATCCGTGAAATCTTGATATGGAGGAGGTGGAACATCAGACGACCTGGGGGAGGAAGAACAGACAGGCAATACTTTAAACAAACATGTCTCTGCACAGGAGGAACCCCATGCCAGGATTTGCGTAGTCGTCCAATCAATTGTAGGATTGTGAAGACGGAGCCATGGAAGGCCCAGGACCACAGGATGTGTGGCTCTTGGAATCACTAAAAGTGAAATAAGTTCGGAATGAAGAACTCCCACTCTCAGACGAACTGGTAGAGTCCTTAGAGCAATAACAGTATCAAAAATTTTACTGCCATCCACGGCAGTTAAGGAAAAGGAGGAAGGAAGTCTCTCGGTGGGTAGGGACCACCGTTTAACATAGGCTTCAGTAATAAAGTTCCCAGCTGCTCCGGAATCAAGGAGGGCAATGACGTTCCGATAACGTTGAGCAACTTGAAGCGAGACTGGGAGATTACAATCATGAGGAGATGGAGAGGAGATCATTACTCCTAGCCGGCCCTCTCCTGGGCGAGCTACGGTTTGGAGTTTTCCCGGACGTTCGGGACAGGCATTGATGGTGTGAGATGGAGCTGCACAGTAAAGACAAAGAGACTCAGAGAGACGTCTTCGGCGCTCAGCAGGAGTCAAACGGGAACGGCCAATTTGCATGGGCTCATCTTTAGATGGTGACAGTTGACGAGGAGGAGGAGCAGAAGATTTTGGAGCAGATGATCTTCCACGCTCAGTTGCTCTCTCTCTGAAACGTAAATCAACTTTCGTGCAGAGTGAAATTAGCTCATCTAACTTAGAAGGTAAGTCTCTGGTAGCTAACTCATCTTTAATAAGCTCAGATAAGCCATGCCAGAATGCAGCATACAGGGCCTCGTCGTTCCATGCCAGTTCGGATGCCAGGATCTGGAACTGTATCAGATATTGTCCTACAGTACGTGACCCCTGGCGTAAACGGAGAATCTCGGATGAAGCTGAGGTTACCCGGCCTGGCTCGTCGAAGATGCGCCTGAATGTTGACACGAATGCAGTGTAAGAAGATAGCAGGGTGTCGGACCTCTCCCATAACGGTGATGCCCAGTCAAGGGCGGAGCCACTGAGAAGAGAGATGATGTAGGCAATTTTTGTATGGTCACTGGGAAAATTGCCAGGTTGTAGCTCAAACTGAATCTCACACTGGTTGAGAAATCCCCTGCAGAATCTTGGAGATCCGTCAAATTTTGCTGGCGTTGGAAGATGAAGACGTGGAGCAGAAATGGGTAAGGTGGGTGGGGTTATAGCTGGAGTCACTGTGGTTGACGCACCAGATGCGCCTGATCCACGGAGAGTTGTCTGAATCCCATCCAGCCGAGTAGAGAGATCCTGGAGACAGCGGATGATGTGGCCCTGTGCAGCCTCCTGATGTTCTAGTCGGGCTGCCAGTTCTTGCATCGGCCTGGCCGCTTGATCCTGGTCTCCGGCTGGATTCATTAGGTCAGTGCTTACTGTCACAACTGAGGGCCTGAGCTGACGGGAGGCAGCCTCAGTTGTAGGGGCTGAGATGTACCGGAACCTGGGAGGTTGTATCAGACCCCTGGACATGTAAGTAACATGAATAATAACTGCCCGAAGGCGTGACCACGACAACTTGGATAAAAGTCAATGATGTTTATTATGACAACTCCGCAACACAGCAGCAGTAAAAGAAAACGTAAAAGTCAGCAAATAATAAATACAGTTCCTGGGTACTACAGGATGGCAGGAGCCACAGGGCACTGGTAGTGTGAGATAGTTCTTATGATCTTCTAGATGGAAAGTCCTTACCAGGCCCGACTGTAGCAATGGAGATAACCCAGGATTGTGCCAGCTGGTGTTCCAGGAAAAGCTGGGTTGCTGAAGGTAAAACAGCTGCTGTGGATACTGGCTGGAACCAGACTGTTGTTAGCACGGAGTGGATACTGGCTGGAACCAGTTAAATAATAGATGAACTTGGGAGCGATGAAATATGAACTGAAATGTAGAACTTGAGAGCGGAGAAATAATAATACCGGTGGAGAGTGGTAAAGTGTAGAAAGGACACCGGCCCTTTAAGGGAAGCTGTACTCTGCTGGAAGCTGAGCTGGAAGCAGGTAAAGTTGTAGCTGGAAACAGATGAATCCACAATGGATTGGAGAGTCAGGCTACACCGCAGGTGGAATGCTGGTGCGGGTCTCTATGGTGGAAGTCTTGAGACAGGAGCTGGAACCTGGAAGACAATCACAGGAGAGAGACAAACAGGAACTAGGTTTGACAACCAAAGCACTGACGCCTTCCTTGCTCAGGCACAGTGTATTTATACCTGCAGCAAGGAAGGGATTGGCTTGGCAATTATGCAGATTAAAAATACTGACAACAGATTGGAGGAAATGATCAGCTGACAGAATCCAAGATGGCTGCGCCCATGCAGACACTTGGAGGGAAGTTTGGTTTGTAATCCATGTGGTAATGAAAACAGTAATGGCGGCGCCGGCCACTGGAGACAGGAGACGCCAGGCTGACAAGTGCACATCCAACCACGCGGACACAGCGGAGGCCGCGGCTGACGTAATCGCCACTCTGACACTCTGCATGCAGAAGCTCAGGGACGGCGGCGGAGGCCGCGGGAGACGCCATGCCAGATGTAATAAGGCGTTACTGTGACAGCTAATAGAGAAAAAAGAAGCATTTTCCTGGACGCACTCTACCACTAATTGTTTACTTTAAAATGTCTATTCTTTATTAGATATGCATTAAAAAATTTTAGGAATTTGGTGAAATATTAAAATATAGTGTGAATAAGAAAAACAGTGTGATATTAAAAACTACTCGTTTCCGAATGGTGATCCCTCAAAGTCTTAACTCAATAAAGGCTATATTGCATATGACATAATATCCGTGTCTTTTATTGGTGTTGTCCTATAAACTGCTTTTGTGAATACAGTAGGCTGCCTGTATTATTGCTTATCCCTTTGCAACAATTTAGTATGTTCTCATACAATGTAGCTACTGATTCCTGTTCTTATAAATTGTTGCTTTTAAGTGTGCTAGCTTTATTTCAAGGATATGTCTCTTTTAGTCTTTCACATAAGGAAAATGCTGCCTTCACTAATTATCCTTGATAATCACATGCAAATATATTCTTATATAATGCAGCTGCTTAATAGCTTAATTCTATTTCGTTTTGTCCAGTTGTCTGTGATTAACACACTGACCTTTATAGGTTATAAATAATCCATTAGCCTGTATCTGATAATCATCACATTTCCATCCTATCCCATCAAAGTGATTAAATATATTTGAACAGCCGTGCACAATGATATTATTGTATTATACTCTCACAGTATCAATATTTTCAGTTTGTCTATTGTATTGTATGGTGGTACTAATTATTCCTTGGAAGAAATTGAATTTAATATACTGCGATCACAGCACTATGTAGCTTATAGGCTGTGATCGTAATTGACACGTGTGAGCACTGTATGCCGGCCGCCCGTCTCTATGCCGCTGGCCGCACTGAGCTCAGCGTGTGTGCGGGCTGACGCCGGGACTCCCCGCTCTCTCTCTCCGTCTGACGGCTTCACTCACGAAGCCGCTGCCGGCAGCGGAGATCGTGAGAGGGAGCGATTGAGGTCTGTTCTCTATTGTTTTTCACTGATGGAGGACAACACAGTTATATTACATATCTAGACACATTATTATTTGAGGTTTGACTTTGAGTTTTTACACCACCCGGAAGCAGCCCACGGCCGTTCCACCTTAGGCTTCCTCAGGGCGCTAACCAGAGCCTGGATATCCGTCTCCTTATATCCCCCACCTATTGTTTTAATTGGATCTAAAAGCTGTCACTCATCCAGATCCTGCTACATACTGATAGTATGAATTTTGACATTATTGACATGGTGAGGCTCCTAATTCTGTAGTGGTGATATATTCCATTAAATTGTATCATTACAACTGTGATCTATGAAATAAAATATATATGTCTGTGTTAATGAATTTTATTTTGATTTTATATAATCAGAATTACCACATTAATCCCAATAATAATTCCTACAGTGTATTTCTTCCTACACAGATTATCAATATTAGATTTTTCCACAGTAAATTTTTTGTTGTTCTGACCTAAATTCCAGATAATTATGTCCTTTAATTTCAAGAATTCTCACATGTTTGGAATATCTTAATTTCAGTTTTACTCATCCAACCTCATTCCGCTTTTTTATATTGGTGCCTATTAATCTTTTAATATTATTTTTCTGCGTGCCCAATATTGACTTTCCATTATTATATTGAATAATCATTCCTAATACATTATTATACATCAAAAATTGTTCCTTTGATCTAAATATTGCATACTGGTGTCCTAATATTGGTCGCTATCCTATATATGATCTCCTATTTTTCTTATATGTTGATGATTCCTTTTTATCATTACTATGTGAAAATAGTGCAAATCTTATTTAATTTAATTCCACTGTGCTCCTTTCTCTTTAGTGATTATTCCCTCCACTCAATCCATATGTGTATCTCCAAGTCTCTCTCATTGGGGATAGTATAATTTTATCTAAATTATCGTGTGCGATAATTATAGTGTTCTCTCTCATTATTATGTTGTGATTCCTTTTATATAGTGAAGTGTTCTTCCTTAAAGGTATTTATTATCATTACCCTCCCTCCCCAAGTGATGTGCATAAATCCAAATAAACACTCTGTGTCACTACCACTCTGTGTTTTCAACCCATAATCCTAGGATATACATCTTTATTATCAATTATCCTTATTTATGTGTATTATTCTTCACCATTATTATCTATATTTATTATCCATAATTACCACCTACATTTGAATAAGGTTGGTTAATAATTCTTCAATTATTTCGCACTCCATATTGAGTCATTCTACCTCACTCAATTACAAGAACAAACTTCCAATCAATTAGAGACTCTTTGATAATTATCCTATTGTGTTGTTTCTTCCCATCTTTAGTCCATCTAATTCCTGGAATCATCAAAGCTGATTATCGGTCATTCCCATGTTCCTTATGTATGTATATATATCACCTTTATCAGTTCCATCACTTTATATCCTTTTGCTTCAGAAAAATTGTTAATATTAATATCGAAAATTACAAAAATGGCAAGGTTTAGGGAAAAGAGAGGACCACTGGGCTCATTGTGATTCTATATTTCTGAATTGTCTTATAGGAAAGAGGAATAATGATTATAATCATTCATCCCATGGGGATCCACGCTGTTCATAAGGAATATCCATTTTGTCTCCTTTTTTAGGAGTTCCTTCGTAGTGTCCCCACCTCTGATACCGAGATGTATCTGTTCTATACCGAAGGCTTTTAGATCTCTTTCAATTCCTTGGTGAGCCTTCAAGAAGTGATTTGCCACACTAGTAATTTTCTTATGTCTCTGTAGGTCCATCGCAGCATTTCTGATGTTCCTAATGTGTTCCATGACACGTATCCTTAATTGTCTGCCAGTCATGCCCACATATCTCTTGCCACAGGGACACACTAAACAGTAAATCACTCCCACTGATTTGCAGTTGATGTATTGCCATATTTTTCTTTGTTTTCCATATCGATCTTGGAATTCATTAGTTTGTTTAATATACCGACAGGTACTACATGTACCACAGGGGAAACATCCCATTAATGGTTTGTTTCTTTGGTTCTTTCCTTCTCGTAAAAAGTGACTATGTACCAAGGTATCTTTCAGGTTGGGAGATTTCCTCCAACTTGTGTGCACTTTCTCTCCCAGCATTCCTTTTAAATCTTCATCCATGATCACCACGTGCCAGTGTTTTTGTAGAATGTCTTTTATCTCCTTATATTCATTACAAAAGGTTCCAATATATCTGACCTTTTGTAATTCTTCTCCTTGGGTTTCCCTTCGTTGTTTGGGATAAATGAGGGATTTTCTATCTTTATTGGCTGCTGTTTTATAGCTACTTTTAATGTTCTTATTACTGTATCCCCTCAATCGCAGCCTTTCTCTGAGTTCTTTTGCTCTCTTTTCAAAATTCTCATTATTTGAGCAATTTCGGCGTGTTCTCAGGAACTCTCCTTTGGGGACTCCTCTTATTGTTTCCGGGAGGTGTGAACTCTCACTGTGCAAGATGCTATTTGTAGCCGTGGTTTTTCTGTATAAATCAGTTGTTATCATGCCATCTGCTTCAATTGTAATGGTCAAGTCCAAAAAGGTTATTGATGTTTGATTAGTTTCTGATGTCAATTTCAAATTCAATTCATTCTGATTGAGGACATCTATAAATTCCATCAGAAGTTGTCTCTCTCCTTCCCATAATATCAAGATGTCGTCTATGTAACGGAACCACCCCATCACATGGCTGGTATAGACATCATTTTTGTCAGAGAAAACAAATTCTCGTTCCCACCACCCGAGGTACAGATTTGCGTACGTTGGCGCACATGTGCTTCCCATAGCTGTACCTCGGGTCTGGAGATAGAATCTTTCATTAAAAACAAAATAGTTTTTCGTCAGAACAAATTCTAGAAGCTGTACTGTGAATTCATCAAATTTATTCATATTTCTCATGTTGAGAAAATGTCTCACTGCTCCCAAACCCTTTTCGTGACTTATACTGGTGTACAATGACTCCACGTCGCACGTACACAACCACATATCTGATGATACTGTGAGATTTTCCAGTTTGCCTAGGATATCCAAAGTGTCTCTTGTATAAGATGGCAACTCTGTGACAAACCTCCTCAATTGTTTATCCACAAATATACTCGCCTTCTCAGTCAGGCCACCTATGCCCGACACTATGGGCCTTCCAGGTGGTTTGTCAGGGTTTTTGTGCACCTTGGGTAACACATAGAAGGTCGGTATTTTGGGATTTTCAACCCATAGGAACTCCTTTTCCCTTTTTGTGATGGTTCCTTCATTGAAATTCCTTTCCACTAGATGTAAATACTTCTTCAAAAAGTTGGCAGTGGGATTAAAAATTAATCTTTGGTAGCAGGAGGTGTCATTTAATTGCCTCATGATCTCCTCAAGATAATGGTCTTTTTTCCAAATCACCACATTCCCTCCTTTGTCTGATGATTTGATTTCAACATCATCCCATTTTTCTATATCCTGGAGGGCTTTGATTTCATTTTTAGTCATATTAGGATGTGTAATTTTCAATCCTTGACTAAACAGATTGTCCAGATCTTTCGATACCAAATCTACAAATACTTTTACTTGCGGACATATGTTGGCATTTGGAAAAAAGGTAGATTTCTTTTTCAGGCTCTTATCACGATAATTGTCACCAACACCAACAGTGGGTTCCTCATTTTCCTGCATCAGCTCCTCCAATATACCAATTGCTTCCTCTTCCAATTCCTCTAGATGGCTATCTGTTGTGAATTTTTCTCTGTTTTTGTGAAACTTTTTCAATAAAATCTTCCTAGCAAAGAGGTTAAGATCTTTTTCAGCTGTGAATCTGTCCATATTTTTTACCGGAGAGAAGGATAATCCTTTTGATAATACATTCCGATGATGTTCATTTAAAATTCTATCACTAATATTGATGATTTTCATAGTATCCTCAGGGATTACCTCCTGAATGTGTGGTATTTCCTTCTTGGGTTTCCCCCCCAATCTCCTCTTTCTCTCTTTCTTTGATTTTTGGCTATGGCGTCCTCTTCTCGTTCTTTTCGGGGTCCTGTATCTGACACTCCACTTGGACCTGCCCCTAAAAAATGCTGCTGTCGTCTCTGGTTATTTGCTGCTGATTGATCTGACATTTCACTTTCTGATGTCTCAAATTCTGATGTCGAGTATCCTTTTTCTCTCGCTGTGTTTCTGTATATCTTTTTTATATTCCATCTGAAAATGGTACCCCGGAGGTAGTCGTTCTTGTCCCTTAGGAATTTTTGTTGTTTTCGTTCTATAATACTTTTCTCTTCCACCTCCACCTCATGCTTGTATTTTAAATATGTTTTCTGAAACTGCTCCAAGCCTTCATATTGTTTCAATTTTTCTCCTATAGCTGTAATTTCTTCCGTATATTGTTTAATTTTGCTATCATCATGCTTTATTAGTATCTTTATCAGATTCTCTGAGCATTCCAATAATACATTCTCCCATTCTTTCTTAAGTGTTTCCTCCAGATCAAAGGTAGGGAACACATTAGGTCTCAGACCCCTTGGAGTCAGTTTATTACTTTGGTAGCTGTCGAACATAGTTCTGTTCCAAAACACCTTTGTTTGTTTCATCAATACATTTTTTAACAGCAGCAAATCATTAGACCAGTGTGTTGCATTCTCACTAGGGAGATTACCAAAAGTGGTTTTTTGGGAACTTTGCCATCTTTCTTGTCTGCTGTTTAGATCTTGGCACAGATTGAAAGAAGCCATCCTTCAACGGATTTGGCTCTGGTTAGAGTCAATATTCAAATTATCTTAAATCTAAATTGAAATGGAATCGTCCTTACTGTGCTCGGATTACGAGGAAATACTAGTATAGCACTAGTTAAATATGAATGTACATATAGTTTGTGTAATCCCGCACCAGTTTTTTATAATTTTCTATTGTATATAGTTTGATTGTATTGTGGTACCTTCTGCGTTGCTTAGAATATTTTGGGTTTTCTCGACCCTATATAACCCTATATGCAGGTGCCCTCCAAATGCTTTTGAGTCATGGACTCATATGAAACTAATAGAGAAAAAAGAAAAAAGAAGCATTTTCCTGGACGCACTCTACCACTAATTGTTTACTTTAAAATGTCTATTCTTTATTAGATATGCATTAAAAAATTTTAGGAATTTGGTGAAATATTAAAATATAGTGTGAATAAGAAAAACAGTGTGATATTAAAAACTACTCGTTTCCGAATGGTGATCCCTCAAAGTCTTAACTCAATAAAGGCTATATTGCATATGACATAATATCCGTGTCTTTTATTGGTGTTGTCCTATAAACTGCTTTTGTGAATACAGTAGGCTGCCTGTATTATTGCTTATCCCTTTGCAACAATTTAGTATGTTCTCATACAATGTAGCTACTGATTCCTGTTCTTATAAATTGTTGCTTTTAAGTGTGCTAGCTTTATTTCAAGGATATGTCTCTTTTAGTCTTTCACATAAGGAAAATGCTGCCTTCACTAATTATCCTTGATAATCACATGCAAATATATTCTTATATAATGCAGCTGCTTAATAGCTTAATTCTATTTCGTTTTGTCCAGTTGTCTGTGATTAACACACTGACCTTTATAGGTTATAAATAATCCATTAGCCTGTATCTGATAATCATCACATTTCCATCCTATCCCATCAAAGTGATTAAATATATTTGAACAGCCGTGCACAATGATATTATTGTATTATACTCTCACAGTATCAATATTTTCAGTTTGTCTATTGTATTGTATGGTGGTACTAATTATTCCTTGGAAGAAATTGAATTTAATATACTGCGATCACAGCACTATGTAGCTTATAGGCTGTGATCGTAATTGACACGTGTGAGCACTGTATGCCGGCCGCCCGTCTCTATGCCGCTGGCCGCACTGAGCTCAGCGTGTGTGCGGGCTGACGCCGGGACTCCCCGCTCTCTCTCTCCGTCTGACGGCTTCACTCACGAAGCCGCTGCCGGCAGCGGAGATCGTGAGAGGGAGCGATTGAGGTCTGTTCTCTATTGTTTTTCACTGATGGAGGACAACACAGTTATATTACATATCTAGACACATTATTATTTGAGGTTTGACTTTGAGTTTTTACACCACCCGGAAGCAGCCCACGGCCGTTCCACCTTAGGCTTCCTCAGGGCGCTAACCAGAGCCTGGATATCCGTCTCCTTATATCCCCCACCTATTGTTTTAATTGGATCTAAAAGCTGTCACTCATCCAGATCCTGCTACATACTGATAGTATGAATTTTGACATTATTGACATGGTGAGGCTCCTAATTCTGTAGTGGTGATATATTCCATTAAATTGTATCATTACAACTGTGATCTATGAAATAAAATATATATGTCTGTGTTAATGAATTTTATTTTGATTTTATATAATCAGAATTACCACATTAATCCCAATAATAATTCCTACAGTGTATTTCTTCCTACACAGATTATCAATATTAGATTTTTCCACAGTAAATTTTTTGTTGTTCTGACCTAAATTCCAGATAATTATGTCCTTTAATTTCAAGAATTCTCACATGTTTGGAATATCTTAATTTCAGTTTTACTCATCCAACCTCATTCCGCTTTTTTATATTGGTGCCTATTAATCTTTTAATATTATTTTTCTGCGTGCCCAATATTGACTTTCCATTATTATATTGAATAATCATTCCTAATACATTATTATACATCAAAAATTGTTCCTTTGATCTAAATATTGCATACTGGTGTCCTAATATTGGTCGCTATCCTATATATGATCTCCTATTTTTCTTATATGTTGATGATTCCTTTTTATCATTACTATGTGAAAATAGTGCAAATCTTATTTAATTTAATTCCACTGTGCTCCTTTCTCTTTAGTGATTATTCCCTCCACTCAATCCATATGTGTATCTCCAAGTCTCTCTCATTGGGGATAGTATAATTTTATCTAAATTATCGTGTGCGATAATTATAGTGTTCTCTCTCATTATTATGTTGTGATTCCTTTTATATAGTGAAGTGTTCTTCCTTAAAGGTATTTATTATCATTACCCTCCCTCCCCAAGTGATGTGCATAAATCCAAATAAACACTCTGTGTCACTACCACTCTGTGTTTTCAACCCATAATCCTAGGATATACATCTTTATTATCAATTATCCTTATTTATGTGTATTATTCTTCACCATTATTATCTATATTTATTATCCATAATTACCACCTACATTTGAATAAGGTTGGTTAATAATTCTTCAATTATTTCGCACTCCATATTGAGTCATTCTACCTCACTCAATTACAAGAACAAACTTCCAATCAATTAGAGACTCTTTGATAATTATCCTATTGTGTTGTTTCTTCCCATCTTTAGTCCATCTAATTCCTGGAATCATCAAAGCTGATTATCGGTCATTCCCATGTTCCTTATGTATGTATATATATCACCTTTATCAGTTCCATCACTTTATATCCTTTTGCTTCAGAAAAATTGTTAATATTAATATCGAAAATTACAAAAATGGCAAGGTTTAGGGAAAAGAGAGGACCACTGGGCTCATTGTGATTCTATATTTCTGAATTGTCTTATAGGAAAGAGGAATAATGATTATAATCATTCATCCCATGGGGATCCACGCTGTTCATAAGGAATATCCATTTTGTCTCCTTTTTTAGGAGTTCCTTCGTAGTGTCCCCACCTCTGATACCGAGATGTATCTGTTCTATACCGAAGGCTTTTAGATCTCTTTCAATTCCTTGGTGAGCCTTCAAGAAGTGATTTGCCACACTAGTAATTTTCTTATGTCTCTGTAGGTCCATCGCAGCATTTCTGATGTTCCTAATGTGTTCCATGACACGTATCCTTAATTGTCTGCCAGTCATGCCCACATATCTCTTGCCACAGGGACACACTAAACAGTAAATCACTCCCACTGATTTGCAGTTGATGTATTGCCATATTTTTCTTTGTTTTCCATATCGATCTTGGAATTCATTAGTTTGTTTAATATACCGACAGGTACTACATGTACCACAGGGGAAACATCCCATTAATGGTTTGTTTCTTTGGTTCTTTCCTTCTCGTAAAAAGTGACTATGTACCAAGGTATCTTTCAGGTTGGGAGATTTCCTCCAACTTGTGTGCACTTTCTCTCCCAGCATTCCTTTTAAATCTTCATCCATGATCACCACGTGCCAGTGTTTTTGTAGAATGTCTTTTATCTCCTTATATTCATTACAAAAGGTTCCAATATATCTGACCTTTTGTAATTCTTCTCCTTGGGTTTCCCTTCGTTGTTTGGGATAAATGAGGGATTTTCTATCTTTATTGGCTGCTGTTTTATAGCTACTTTTAATGTTCTTATTACTGTATCCCCTCAATCGCAGCCTTTCTCTGAGTTCTTTTGCTCTCTTTTCAAAATTCTCATTATTTGAGCAATTTCGGCGTGTTCTCAGGAACTCTCCTTTGGGGACTCCTCTTATTGTTTCCGGGAGGTGTGAACTCTCACTGTGCAAGATGCTATTTGTAGCCGTGGTTTTTCTGTATAAATCAGTTGTTATCATGCCATCTGCTTCAATTGTAATGGTCAAGTCCAAAAAGGTTATTGATGTTTGATTAGTTTCTGATGTCAATTTCAAATTCAATTCATTCTGATTGAGGACATCTATAAATTCCATCAGAAGTTGTCTCTCTCCTTCCCATAATATCAAGATGTCGTCTATGTAACGGAACCACCCCATCACATGGCTGGTATAGACATCATTTTTGTCAGAGAAAACAAATTCTCGTTCCCACCACCCGAGGTACAGATTTGCGTACGTTGGCGCACATGTGCTTCCCATAGCTGTACCTCGGGTCTGGAGATAGAATCTTTCATTAAAAACAAAATAGTTTTTCGTCAGAACAAATTCTAGAAGCTGTACTGTGAATTCATCAAATTTATTCATATTTCTCATGTTGAGAAAATGTCTCACTGCTCCCAAACCCTTTTCGTGACTTATACTGGTGTACAATGACTCCACGTCGCACGTACACAACCACATATCTGATGATACTGTGAGATTTTCCAGTTTGCCTAGGATATCCAAAGTGTCTCTTGTATAAGATGGCAACTCTGTGACAAACCTCCTCAATTGTTTATCCACAAATATACTCGCCTTCTCAGTCAGGCCACCTATGCCCGACACTATGGGCCTTCCAGGTGGTTTGTCAGGGTTTTTGTGCACCTTGGGTAACACATAGAAGGTCGGTATTTTGGGATTTTCAACCCATAGGAACTCCTTTTCCCTTTTTGTGATGGTTCCTTCATTGAAATTCCTTTCCACTAGATGTAAATACTTCTTCAAAAAGTTGGCAGTGGGATTAAAAATTAATCTTTGGTAGCAGGAGGTGTCATTTAATTGCCTCATGATCTCCTCAAGATAATGGTCTTTTTTCCAAATCACCACATTCCCTCCTTTGTCTGATGATTTGATTTCAACATCATCCCATTTTTCTATATCCTGGAGGGCTTTGATTTCATTTTTAGTCATATTAGGATGTGTAATTTTCAATCCTTGACTAAACAGATTGTCCAGATCTTTCGATACCAAATCTACAAATACTTTTACTTGCGGACATATGTTGGCATTTGGAAAAAAGGTAGATTTCTTTTTCAGGCTCTTATCACGATAATTGTCACCAACACCAACAGTGGGTTCCTCATTTTCCTGCATCAGCTCCTCCAATATACCAATTGCTTCCTCTTCCAATTCCTCTAGATGGCTATCTGTTGTGAATTTTTCTCTGTTTTTGTGAAACTTTTTCAATAAAATCTTCCTAGCAAAGAGGTTAAGATCTTTTTCAGCTGTGAATCTGTCCATATTTTTTACCGGAGAGAAGGATAATCCTTTTGATAATACATTCCGATGATGTTCATTTAAAATTCTATCACTAATATTGATGATTTTCATAGTATCCTCAGGGATTACCTCCTGAATGTATGGTATTTCCTTCTTGGGTTTCCCCCCCAATCTCCTCTTTCTCTCTTTCTTTGATTTTTGGCTATGGCGTCCTCTTCTCGTTCTTTTCGGGGTCCTGTATCTGACACTCCACTTGGACCTGCCCCTAAAAAATGCTGCTGTCGTCTCTGGTTATTTGCTGCTGATTGATCTGACATTTCACTTTCTGATGTCTCAAATTCTGATGTCGAGTATCCTTTTTCTCTCGCTGTGTTTCTGTATATCTTTTTTATATTCCATCTGAAAATGGTACCCCGGAGGTAGTCGTTCTTGTCCCTTAGGAATTTTTGTTGTTTTCGTTCTATAATACTTTTCTCTTCCACCTCCACCTCATGCTTGTATTTTAAATATGTTTTCTGAAACTGCTCCAAGCCTTCATATTGTTTCAATTTTTCTCCTATAGCTGTAATTTCTTCCGTATATTGTTTAATTTTGCTATCATCATGCTTTATTAGTATCTTTATCAGATTCTCTGAGCATTCCAATAATACATTCTCCCATTCTTTCTTAAGTGTTTCCTCCAGATCAAAGGTAGGGAACACATTAGGTCTCAGACCCCTTGGAGTCAGTTTATTACTTTGGTAGCTGTCGAACATAGTTCTGTTCCAAAACACCTTTGTTTGTTTCATCAATACATTTTTTAACAGCAGCAAATCATTAGACCAGTGTGTTGCATTCTCACTAGGGAGATTACCAAAAGTGGTTTTTTGGGAACTTTGCCATCTTTCTTGTCTGCTGTTTAGATCTTGGCACAGATTGAAAGAAGCCATCCTTCAACGGATTTGGCTCTGGTTAGAGTCAATATTCAAATTATCTTAAATCTAAATTGAAATGGAATCGTCCTTACTGTGCTCGGATTACGAGGAAATACTAGTATAGCACTAGTTAAATATGAATGTACATATAGTTTGTGTAATCCCGCACCAGTTTTTTATAATTTTCTATTGTATATAGTTTGATTGTATTGTGATACCTTCTGCGTTGCTTAGAATATTTTGGGTTTTCTCGACCCTATATAACCCTATATGCAGGTGCCCTCCAAATGCTTTTGAGTCATGGACTCATATGAAACTAATAGAGAAAAAAGAAAAAAGAAGCATTTTCCTGGACGCACTCTACCACTAATTGTTTACTTTAAAATGTCTATTCTTTATTAGATATGCATTAAAAAATTTTAGGAATTTGGTGAAATATTAAAATATAGTGTGAATAAGAAAAACAGTGTGATATTAAAAACTACTCGTTTCCGAATGGTGATCCCTCAAAGTCTTAACTCAATAAAGGCTATATTGCATATGACATAATATCCGTGTCTTTTATTGGTGTTGTCCTATAAACTGCTTTTGTGAATACAGTAGGCTGCCTGTATTATTGCTTATCCCTTTGCAACAATTTAGTATGTTCTCATACAATGTAGCTACTGATTCCTGTTCTTATAAATTGTTGCTTTTAAGTGTGCTAGCTTTATTTCAAGGATATGTCTCTTTTAGTCTTTCACATAAGGAAAATGCTGCCTTCACTAATTATCCTTGATAATCACATGCAAATATATTCTTATATAATGCAGCTGCTTAATAGCTTAATTCTATTTCGTTTTGTCCAGTTGTCTGTGATTAACACACTGACCTTTATAGGTTATAAATAATCCATTAGCCTGTATCTGATAATCATCACATTTCCATCCTATCCCATCAAAGTGATTAAATATATTTGAACAGCCGTGCACAATGATATTATTGTATTATACTCTCACAGTATCAATATTTTCAGTTTGTCTATTGTATTGTATGGTGGTACTAATTATTCCTTGGAAGAAATTGAATTTAATATACTGCGATCACAGCACTATGTAGCTTATAGGCTGTGATCGTAATTGACACGTGTGAGCACTGTATGCCGGCCGCCCGTCTCTATGCCGCTGGCCGCACTGAGCTCAGCGTGTGTGCGGGCTGACGCCGGGACTCCCCGCTCTCTCTCTCCGTCTGACGGCTTCACTCACGAAGCCGCTGCCGGCAGCGGAGATCGTGAGAGGGAGCGATTGAGGTCTGTTCTCTATTGTTTTTCACTGATGGAGGACAACACAGTTATATTACATATCTAGACACATTATTATTTGAGGTTTGACTTTGAGTTTTTACACCACCCGGAAGCAGCCCACGGCCGTTCCACCTTAGGCTTCCTCAGGGCGCTAACCAGAGCCTGGATATCCGTCTCCTTATATCCCCCACCTATTGTTTTAATTGGATCTAAAAGCTGTCACTCATCCAGATCCTGCTACATACTGATAGTATGAATTTTGACATTATTGACATGGTGAGGCTCCTAATTCTGTAGTGGTGATATATTCCATTAAATTGTATCATTACAACTGTGATCTATGAAATAAAATATATATGTCTGTGTTAATGAATTTTATTTTGATTTTATATAATCAGAATTACCACATTAATCCCAATAATAATTCCTACAGTGTATTTCTTCCTACACAGATTATCAATATTAGATTTTTCCACAGTAAATTTTTTGTTGTTCTGACCTAAATTCCAGATAATTATGTCCTTTAATTTCAAGAATTCTCACATGTTTGGAATATCTTAATTTCAGTTTTACTCATCCAACCTCATTCCGCTTTTTTATATTGGTGCCTATTAATCTTTTAATATTATTTTTCTGCGTGCCCAATATTGACTTTCCATTATTATATTGAATAATCATTCCTAATACATTATTATACATCAAAAATTGTTCCTTTGATCTAAATATTGCATACTGGTGTCCTAATATTGGTCGCTATCCTATATATGATCTCCTATTTTTCTTATATGTTGATGATTCCTTTTTATCATTACTATGTGAAAATAGTGCAAATCTTATTTAATTTAATTCCACTGTGCTCCTTTCTCTTTAGTGATTATTCCCTCCACTCAATCCATATGTGTATCTCCAAGTCTCTCTCATTGGGGATAGTATAATTTTATCTAAATTATCGTGTGCGATAATTATAGTGTTCTCTCTCATTATTATGTTGTGATTCCTTTTATATAGTGAAGTGTTCTTCCTTAAAGGTATTTATTATCATTACCCTCCCTCCCCAAGTGATGTGCATAAATCCAAATAAACACTCTGTGTCACTACCACTCTGTGTTTTCAACCCATAATCCTAGGATATACATCTTTATTATCAATTATCCTTATTTATGTGTATTATTCTTCACCATTATTATCTATATTTATTATCCATAATTACCACCTACATTTGAATAAGGTTGGTTAATAATTCTTCAATTATTTCGCACTCCATATTGAGTCATTCTACCTCACTCAATTACAAGAACAAACTTCCAATCAATTAGAGACTCTTTGATAATTATCCTATTGTGTTGTTTCTTCCCATCTTTAGTCCATCTAATTCCTGGAATCATCAAAGCTGATTATCGGTCATTCCCATGTTCCTTATGTATGTATATATATCACCTTTATCAGTTCCATCACTTTATATCCTTTTGCTTCAGAAAAATTGTTAATATTAATATCGAAAATTACAAAAATGGCAAGGTTTAGGGAAAAGAGAGGACCACTGGGCTCATTGTGATTCTATATTTCTGAATTGTCTTATAGGAAAGAGGAATAATGATTATAATCATTCATCCCATGGGGATCCACGCTGTTCATAAGGAATATCCATTTTGTCTCCTTTTTTAGGAGTTCCTTCGTAGTGTCCCCACCTCTGATACCGAGATGTATCTGTTCTATACCGAAGGCTTTTAGATCTCTTTCAATTCCTTGGTGAGCCTTCAAGAAGTGATTTGCCACACTAGTAATTTTCTTATGTCTCTGTAGGTCCATCGCAGCATTTCTGATGTTCCTAATGTGTTCCATGACACGTATCCTTAATTGTCTGCCAGTCATGCCCACATATCTCTTGCCACAGGGACACACTAAACAGTAAATCACTCCCACTGATTTGCAGTTGATGTATTGCCATATTTTTCTTTGTTTTCCATATCGATCTTGGAATTCATTAGTTTGTTTAATATACCGACAGGTACTACATGTACCACAGGGGAAACATCCCATTAATGGTTTGTTTCTTTGGTTCTTTCCTTCTCGTAAAAAGTGACTATGTACCAAGGTATCTTTCAGGTTGGGAGATTTCCTCCAACTTGTGTGCACTTTCTCTCCCAGCATTCCTTTTAAATCTTCATCCATGATCACCACGTGCCAGTGTTTTTGTAGAATGTCTTTTATCTCCTTATATTCATTACAAAAGGTTCCAATATATCTGACCTTTTGTAATTCTTCTCCTTGGGTTTCCCTTTGTTGTTTGGGATAAATGAGGGATTTTCTATCTTTATTGGCTGCTGTTTTATAGCTACTTTTAATGTTCTTATTACTGTATCCCCTCAATCGCAGCCTTTCTCTGAGTTCTTTTGCTCTCTTTTCAAAATTCTCATTATTTGAGCAATTTCGGCGTGTTCTCAGGAACTCTCCTTTGGGGACTCCTCTTATTGTTTCCGGGAGGTGTGAACTCTCACTGTGCAAGATGCTATTTGTAGCCGTGGTTTTTCTGTATAAATCAGTTGTTATCATGCCATCTGCTTCAATTGTAATGGTCAAGTCCAAAAAGGCTATTGATGTTTGATTAGTTTCTGATGTCAATTTCAAATTCAATTCATTCTGATTGAGGACATCTATAAATTCCATCAGAAGTTGTCTCTCTCCTTCCCATAATATCAAGATGTCGTCTATGTAACGGAACCACCCCATCACATGGCTGGTATAGACATCATTTTTGTCAGAGAAAACAAATTCTCGTTCCCACCACCCGAGGTACAGATTTGCGTACGTTGGCGCACATGTGCTTCCCATAGCTGTACCTCGGGTCTGGAGATAGAATCTTTCATTAAAAACAAAATAGTTTTTCGTCAGAACAAATTCTAGAAGCTGTACTGTGAATTCATCAAATTTATTCATATTTCTCATGTTGAGAAAATGTCTCACTGCTCCCAAACCCTTTTCGTGACTTATACTGGTGTACAATGACTCCACGTCGCACGTACACAACCACATATCTGATGATACTGTGAGATTTTCCAGTTTGCCTAGGATATCCAAAGTGTCTCTTGTATAAGATGGCAACTCTGTGACAAACCTCCTCAATTGTTTATCCACAAATATACTCGCCTTCTCAGTCAGGCCACCTATGCCCGACACTATGGGCCTTCCAGGTGGTTTGTCAGGGTTTTTGTGTACCTTGGGTAACACATAGAAGGTCGGTATTTTGGGATTTTCAACCCATAGGAACTCCTTTTCCCTTTTTGTGATGGTTCCTTCATTGAAATTCCTTTCCACTAGATGTAAATACTTCTTCAAAAAGTTGGCAGTGGGATTAAAAATTAATCTTTGGTAGCAGGAGGTGTCATTTAATTGCCTCATGATCTCCTCAAGATAATGGTCTTTTTTCCAAATCACCACATTCCCTCCTTTGTCTGATGATTTGATTTCAACATCATCCCATTTTTCTATATCCTGGAGGGCTTTGATTTCATTTTTAGTCATATTAGGATGTGTAATTTTCAATCCTTGACTAAACAGATTGTCCAGATCTTTCGATACCAAATCTACAAATACTTTTACTTGCGGACATATGTTGGCATTTGGAAAAAAGGTAGATTTCTTTTTCAGGCTCTTATCACGATAATTGTCACCAACACCAACAGTGGGTTCCTCATTTTCCTGCATCAGCTCCTCCAATATACCAATTGCTTCCTCTTCCAATTCCTCTAGATGGCTATCTGTTGTGAATTTTTCTCTGTTTTTGTGAAACTTTTTCAATAAAATCTTCCTAGCAAAGAGGTTAAGATCTTTTTCAGCTGTGAATCTGTCCATATTTTTTACCGGAGAGAAGGATAATCCTTTTGATAATACATTCCGATGATGTTCATTTAAAATTCTATCACTAATATTGATGATTTTCATAGTATCCTCAGGGATTACCTCCTGAATGTGTGGTATTTCCTTCTTGGGTTTCCCCCCCAATCTCCTCTTTCTCTCTTTCTTTGATTTTTGGCTATGGCGTCCTCTTCTCGTTCTTTTCGGGGTCCTGTATCTGACACTCCACTTGGACCTGCCCCTAAAAAATGCTGCTGTCGTCTCTGGTTATTTGCTGCTGATTGATCTGACATTTCACTTTCTGATGTCTCAAATTCTGATGTCGAGTATCCTTTTTCTCTCGCTGTGTTTCTGTATATCTTTTTTATATTCCATCTGAAAATGGTACCCCGGAGGTAGTCGTTCTTGTCCCTTAGGAATTTTTGTTGTTTTCGTTCTATAATACTTTTCTTTTCCACCTCCACCTCATGCTTGTATTTTAAATATGTTTTCTGAAACTGCTCCAAGCCTTCATATTGTTTCAATTTTTCTCCTATAGCTGTAATTTCTTCCGTATATTGTTTAATTTTGCTATCATCATGCTTTATTAGTATCTTTATCAGATTCTCTGAGCATTCCAATAATACATTCTCCCATTCTTTCTTAAGTGTTTCCTCCAGATCAAAGGTAGGGAACACATTAGGTCTCAGACCCCTTGGAGTCAGTTTATTACTTTGGTAGCTGTCGAACATAGTTCTGTTCCAAAACACCTTTGTTTGTTTCATCAATACATTTTTTAACAGCAGCAAATCATTAGACCAGTGTGTTGCATTCTCACTAGGGAGATTACCAAAAGTGGTTTTTTGGGAACTTTGCCATCTTTCTTGTCTGCTGTTTAGATCTTGGCACAGATTGAAAGAAGCCATCCTTCAACGGATTTGGCTCTGGTTAGAGTCAATATTCAAATGATCTTAAATCTAAATTGAAATGGAATCGTCCTTATTGTGCTCGGATTACGAGGAAATACTAGTATAGCACTAGTGAAATATAAATGTACATATAGTTTGTGTAATCCCGCACCAGTTTTTTATAATTTTCTATTGTATATAGTTTGATTGTATTGTGGTACCTTCTGCGTTGCTTAGAATATTTTGGGTTTTCTCGACCCTATATAACCCTATATGCAGGTGCCCTCCAAATGCTTTTGAGTCATGGACTCATATGAAACTAATAGAGAAAAAAGAAAAAAGAAGCATTTTCCTGGACGCACTCTACCACTAATTGTTAACTTTAAAATGTCTATTCTTTATTAGATATGCATTAAAAATTTTTAGGAATTTGGTGAAATATTAAAATATAGTGTGAATAAGAAAAACAGTGTGATATTAAAAACTACTCGTTTCCGAATGGTGATCCCTCAAAGTCTTAACTCAATAAAGGCTATATTGCATATGACATAATATCCGTGTCTTTTATTGGTGTTGTCCTATAAACTGCTTTTGTGAATACAGTAGGCTGCCTGTATTATTGCTTACCAAAGTAATAAACTGACTCCAAGGGGTCTGAGACCTAATGTGTTCCCTACCTTTGATCTGGAGGAAACACTTAAGAAAGAATGGGAGAATGTATTATTGGAATGCTCAGAGAATCTGATAAAGATACTAATAAAGCATGATGATAGCAAAATTAAACAATATACGGAAGAAATTACAGCTATAGGAGAAAAATTTAAACAATATGAAGGCTTGGAGCAGTTTCAGAAAACATATTTAAAATACAAGCATGAGGTGGAGGTGGAAGAGAAAAGTATTATAGAACGAAAACAACAAAAATTCCTAAGGGACAAGAACGACTACCTCCGGGGTACCATTTTCAGATGGAGTATAAAAAAGATATACAGAAACACAGCGAGAGAAAAAGGATACTCGACATCAGAATTTGAGACATCAGAAAGTGAAATGTCAGATCAATCAGCAGCAAATAACCAGAGACGACAGCAGCATTTTTTAGGGGCAGGTCCAAGTGGAGTGTCAGATACAGGACCCCGAAAAGAACGAGAAGAGGACGCCATAGCCAAAAATCAAAGAAAGAGAGAAAGAGGAGATTGGGGGGGAAACCCAAGAAGGAAATACCACACATTCAGGAGGTAATCCCTGAGGATACTATGAAAATCATCAATATTAGTGATAGAATTTTAAATGAACATCATCGGAATGTATTATCAAAAGGATTATCCTTCTCTCCGGTAAAAAATATGGACAGATTCACAGCTGAAAAAGATCTTAACCTCTTTGCTAGGAAGATTTTATTGAAAAAGTTTCACAAAAACAGAGAAAAATTCACAACAGATAGCCATCTAGAGGAATTGGAAGAGGAAGCAATTGGTATATTGGAGGAGCTGATGCAGGAAAATGAGGAACCCACTGTTGGTGTTGGTGACAATTATCGTGATAAGAGCCTGAAAAAGAAATCTACCTTTTTTCCAAATGCCAACATATGTCCGCAAGTAAAAGTATTTGTAGATTTGGTATCGAAAGATCTGGACAATCTGTTTAGTCAAGGATTGAAAATTACACATCCTAATATGACTAAAAATGAAATCAAAGCCCTCCATGATATAGAAAAATGGGATGATGTTGAAATCAAATCATCAGACAAAGGAGGGAATGTGGTGATTTGGAAAAAAGACCATTATCTTGAGGAGATCATGAGGCAATTAAATGACACCTCCTGCTACCAAAGATTAATTTTTAATCCCACTGCCAACTTTTTGAAGAAGTATTTACATCTAGTGGAAAGGAATTTCAATGAAGGAACTATCACAAAAAGGGAAAAGGAGTTCCTATGGGTTGAAAATCCCAAAATACTGACCTTCTATGTGTTACCCAAGGTACACAAAAACCCTGACAAACCACCTGGAAGGCCCATAGTGTCGGGCATAGGTGGCCTGACTGAGAAGGCGAGTATATTTGTGGATAAACAATTGAGGAGGTTTGTCACAGAGTTGCCATCTTATACAAGAGACACTTTGGATATCCTAGGCAAACTGGAAAATCTCACAGTATCATCAGATATGTGGTTGTGTACGTGCGACGTGGAGTCATTGTACACCAGTATAAGTCACGAAAAGGGTTTGGGAGCAGTGAGACATTTTCTCAACATGAGAAATATGAATAAATTTGATGAATTCACAGTACAGCTTCTAGAATTTGTTCTGACGAAAAACTATTTTGTTTTTAATGAAAGATTCTATCTCCAGACCCGAGGTACAGCTATGGGAAGCACATGTGCGCCAACGTACGCAAATCTGTACCTCGGGTGGTGGGAACGAGAATTTGTTTTCTCTGACAAAAATGATGTCTATACCAGCCATGTGATGGGGTGGTTCCGTTACATAGACGACATCTTGATATTATGGGAAGGAGAGAGACAACTTCTGATGGAATTTATAGATGTCCTCAATCAGAATGAATTGAATTTGAAATTGACATCAGAAACTAATCAAACATCAATAACCTTTTTGGACTTGACCATTACAATTGAAGCAGATGGCATGATAACAACTGATTTATACAGAAAAACCACGGCTACAAATAGCATCTTGCACAGTGAGAGTTCACACCTCCCGGAAACAATAAGAGGAGTCCCCAAAGGAGAGTTCCTGAGAACACGCCGAAATTGCTCAAATAATGAGAATTTTGAAAAGAGAGCAAAAGAACTCAGAGAAAGGCTGCGATTGAGGGGATACAGTAATAAGAACATTAAAAGTAGCTATAAAACAGCAGCCAATAAAGATAGAAAATCCCTCATTTATCCCAAACAACGAAGGGAAACCCAAGGAGAAGAATTACAAAAGGTCAGATATATTGGAACCTTTTGTAATGAATATAAGGAGATAAAAGACATTCTACAAAAACACTGGCACGTGGTGATCATGGATGAAGATTTAAAAGGAATGCTGGGAGAGAAAGTGCACACAAGTTGGAGGAAATCTCCCAACCTGAAAGATACCTTGGTACATAGTCACTTTTTACGAGAAGGAAAGAACCAAAGAAACAAACCATTAATGGGATGTTTCCCCTGTGGTACATGTAGTACCTGTCGGTATATTAAACAAACTAATGAATTCCAAGATCGATATGGAAAACAAAGAAAAATATGGCAATACATCAACTGCAAATCAGTGGGAGTGATTTACTGTTTAGTGTGTCCCTGTGGCAAGAGATATGTGGGCATGACTGGCAGACAATTAAGGATACGTGTCATGGAACACATTAGGAACATCAGAAATGCTGCGATGGACCTACAGAGACATAAGAAAATTACTAGTGTGGCAAATCACTTCTTGAAGGCTCACCAAGGAATTGAAAGAGATCTAAAAGCCTTCGGTATAGAACAGATACATCTCGGTATCAGAGGTGGGGACACTACGAAGGAACTCCTAAAAAAGGAGACAAAATGGATATTCCTTATGAACAGCGTGGATCCCCATGGGATGAATGATTATAATCATTATTCCTCTTTCCTATAAGACAATTCAGAAATATAGAATCACAATGAGCCCAGTGGTCCTCTCTTTTCCCTAAACCTTGCCATTTTTGTAATTTTCGATATTAATATTAACAATTTTTCTGAAGCAAAAGGATATAAAGTGATGGAACTGATAAAGGTGATATATATACATACATAAGGAACATGGGAATGACCGATAATCAGCTTTGATGATTCCAGGAATTAGATGGACTAAAGATGGGAAGAAACAACACAATAGGATAATTATCAAAGAGACTCTAATTGATTGGAAGTTTGTTCTTGTAATTGAGTGAGGTAGAATGACTCAATATGGAGTGCGAAATAATTGAAGAATTATTAACCAACCTTATTCAAATGTAGGTGGTAATTATGGATAATAAATATAGATAATAATGGTGAAGAATAATACACATAAATAAGGATAATTGATAATAAAGATGTATATCCTAGGATTATGGGTTGAAAACACAGAGTGGTAGTGACACAGAGTGTTTATTTGGATTTATGCACATCACTTGGGGAGGGAGGGTAATGATAATAAATACCTTTAAGGAAGAACACTTCACTATATAAAAGGAATCACAACATAATAATGAGAGAGAACACTATAATTATCGCACACGATAATTTAGATAAAATTATACTATCCCCAATGAGAGAGACTTGGAGATACACATATGGATTGAGTGGAGGGAATAATCACTAAAGAGAAAGGAGCACAGTGGAATTAAATTAAATAAGATTTGCACTATTTTCACATAGTAATGATAAAAAGGAATCATCAACATATAAGAAAAATAGGAGATCATATATAGGATAGCGACCAATATTAGGACACCAGTATGCAATATTTAGATCAAAGGAACAATTTTTGATGTATAATAATGTATTAGGAATGATTATTCAATATAATAATGGAAAGTCAATATTGGGCACGCAGAAAAATAATATTAAAAGATTAATAGGCACCAATATAAAAAAGCGGAATGAGGTTGGATGAGTAAAACTGAAATTAAGATATTCCAAACATGTGAGAATTCTTGAAATTAAAGGACATAATTATCTGGAATTTAGGTCAGAACAACAAAAAATTTACTGTGGAAAAATCTAATATTGATAATCTGTGTAGGAAGAAATACACTGTAGGAATTATTATTGGGATTAATGTGGTAATTCTGATTATATAAAATCAAAATAAAATTCATTAACACAGACATATATATTTTATTTCATAGATCACAGTTGTAATGATACAATTTAATGGAATATATCACCACTACAGAATTAGGAGCCTCACCATGTCAATAATGTCAAAATTCATACTATCAGTATGTAGCAGGATCTGGATGAGTGACAGCTTTTAGATCCAATTAAAACAATAGGTGGGGGATATAAGGAGACGGATATCCAGGCTCTGGTTAGCGCCCTGAGGAAGCCTAAGGTGGAACGGCCGTGGGCTGCTTCCGGGTGGTGTAAAAACTCAAAGTCAAACCTCAAATAATAATGTGTCTAGATATGTAATATAACTGTGTTGTCCTCCATCAGTGAAAAACAATAGAGAACAGACCTCAATCGCTCCCTCTCACGATCTCCGCTGCCGGCAGCGGCTTCGTGAGTGAAGCCGTCAGACGGAGAGAGAGAGCGGGGAGTCCCGGCGTCAGCCCGCACACACGCTGAGCTCAGTGCGGCCAGCGGCATAGAGACGGGCGGCCGGCATACAGTGCTCACATGTGTCAATTACGATCACAGCCTATAAGCTACATAGTGCTGTGATCGCAGTATATTAAATTCAATTTCTTCCAAGGAATAATTAGTACCACCATACAATACAATAGACAAACTGAAAATATTGATACTGTGAGAGTATAATACAATAATATCATTGTGCACGGCTGTTCAAATATATTTAATCACTTTGATGGGATAGGATGGAAATGTGATGATTATCAGATACAGGCTAATGGATTATTTATAACCTATAAAGGTCAGTGTGTTAATCACAGACAACTGGACAAAACGAAATAGAATTAAGCTATTAAGCAGCTGCATTATATAAGAATATATTTGCATGTGATTATCAAGGATAATTAGTGAAGGCAGCATTTTCCTTATGTGAAAGACTAAAAGAGACATATCCTTGAAATAAAGCTAGCACACTTAAAAGCAACAATTTATAAGAACAGGAATCAGTAGCTACATTGTATGAGAACATACTAAATTGTTGCAAAGGGATAAGCAATAATACAGGCAGCCTACTGTATTCACAAAAGCAGTTTATAGGACAACACCAATAAAAGACACGGATATTATGTCATATGCAATATAGCCTTTATTGAGTTAAGACTTTGAGGGATCACCATTCGGAAACGAGTAGTTTTTAATATCACACTGTTTTTCTTATTCACACTATATTTTAATATTTCACCAAATTCCTAAAAAATTTTAAAAATTTTTTTTTAATGCATATCTAATAAAGAATAGACATTTTAAAGTAAACAATTAGTGGTAGAGTGCGTCCAGGAAAATGCTTCTTTTTTCTTTTTTCTCTATTAGTTTCATATGAGTCCATGACTCAAAAGCATTTGGAGGGCACCTGCATATAGGGTTATATAGGGTCGAGAAAACCCAAAATATTCTAAGCAACGCAGAAGGTACCACAATACAATCAAACTATATACAATAGAAAATTATAAAAAACTGGTGCGGGATTACACAAACTATAGTTACTGTGACAGCGTCTCAGAGAGACAGGAGAGGATGCAGGAATGTGAACATTAGGATAACAGATGGGATCCGGTCCTGGAGCGCTGAGCCAGCCTTAGGAGGCATCTGATGGGTAAGAAATGGCGTCCAGATACCCGGATCGTGACAGTATGTAACATCATCTTACATAATACTGTGTATGAAGTTTTTGTTTTTAGAATGCTAGCTTTTCTTTCCCATGGCTCCTTATACAAGAACAACTTCTAAAAATCACAATGTAATACTGTTTTTCTGGTAAATTCCTTACAATTTACTTGTAGTCATGTCACATAACTCAAAAGATCTATAGTTCCCTCTGTTTCCTCTTTTTTTCTGTGTGTGTAGTTGTCATCATTCTGAAAGCAGAGTGAAGATGTTATTCCATTTCCTCATATAAATGTGCAGTGCAGATGTATACTGTAAAAACAATGATAAGGCAAGCACATTCCATTCTCTGTGAAACTTCCACTTGTTGTTTCTTTTACCGTGTTTTGCTTTCATTGCTTGTCAACCATATTCTTTATAAAGGGCTTAGGGCTTAATTAATGATTTTATAGAATGGCAGATCTGCAAGGAAGCGGCTGTGCAATTCCTGTAATTAAAATTCATAATGCAGCAGGAGGTGCCTGTAGGAGATATATGCCTCCTGCATGCAGTTGCAAGTATCGAGTGCTGTGTCTGAGGACAAAGCCTCAAATCACCATCGTGAACATCATGATTCGTGATGTTTCTAGGCAACGGTCAGCCTGCATAAACTGAAGATTACTCATACTGACCATCAGAGCCGGAAATATGTGTTCAGACTGTAATACCCCTTTCAGACAGAGAAAACAACCTGGGTTTTTCCCGGATCTTACACGGGTTGCCGGCTGTCTGAAAGGGTCCGACCCGGGATTTTAGAAACGGGTCGCAGTTAACAGCACTTATTGGCTGAGCTGGCGGGGCACTGGCGATTAGCTGAGCAGCAGGGTCTCTGAGACTGGCTGAGTGGGCGTGGCACTGGAGCTGGCATCTGAGTTCACAACAGTGCTGCAGGGGAGACGGAGAGAGAGACAGCATGGCGCACTGGAATGAGGAAGAGATCAGGGAGCTGCTTGCTGTTTTAGGGGAGGAGAAGATCCGAAAGCAGATCACTGGAAAGGACGCCACAGTGTACACCAACATTGCCAAGATACTTACCTCAAGGGGCATTGAGCGGACATAGCAGCAGGTTGTGAATAAATTGAAAGCTCTCTGAAAATTTTACAACAAAGTTCACGACCACAACAGGAGGAAAAGTGGTGCTGCTAGAATGGAGTGGGCTTACTATGATCAGTGCAATTAAGTTTTTGGCAATTCTGCACTGGTTAATCCCATTGCCATTTCATCGTCCAGTTGTGCGTCCTCACGAAGAGCTACCCCGGAGAAAGCCAATCCATTCCACTGACGCAACCAATGTTCTGTGATGACATCACTGAGGTCAGCGACACCGATCCGATGGCTGCTGTGGGGGACCCAGTCACCACTACTATTGAGGTCGATGCCAGTGGAAGCAGCACAGGGACTCCGGCTGGGACATCGACTTCTGCGCAGACAGAGACCCCAGAGTTGCGTAGGAACAGTAAGTTGTTTTTGTTTTACTTTACACACACTTAAGATTTTTTTTAATTAAATCCAGTATATAGTATTGGTCATATTCCGCAATGATGTTGTTTCCACTTATTATTTTTAAATGCTGCGTTACACATTCAGTTCCTGACTGTCTTGTATTTCAACAATATCAGAAGGCCACATTAGCTATTGCACCATTTATGAGTAATAACGACTGCTACCATCATAGGCCTGTACACACCTGCACGCTAATAGCACGAATTATCCTTTAGAAAGGATAAACTGTGCATAGCATGCAGTGTTTGTACAATTGCGCACTTCCATAAGTCACACATGATATCTTTGTCTTGACCGATACTCAAAATGTATATGTTGCAGTGTGAAGCTAGTGCGCAGGAGGTAGGAGGCCTCAAGCACATATATGCTGACATCACTACTATTTGATTTTTTTATTGTTTTTTTTACCTCCATTTCTAGTCTTTGACATACAGTACCTAAACGGAAGAAAAAAACTTCAAAGATGGAGCAAGCTACGCGCATAATGACAAGAATCCTGGTCAATCAGCAGCGAGAATCCGATGCTGAAATGCAGGCACAGGAGGATGCCCGACTACAACGCTTTTTTGACAAAGAGTTACAAAATTAATTTCTCATGCAACTTGTGGGTATGCATGAACGCATTTCTAGGGAAAACAGAGGCACAGATGTCCTGTCTTAACGGTCTGGTGTCTAGATTATACAATCCGCACCCTCCACACCCTTATCCAGTGTATCCTCCTCACTATTCTGAGGGCCATTTTTCCAACTACCAGCATCATAGCAGAGGCATGCAATATATGGCAACAAACCCATCAAACCCACCTAATGCTACTCCACAAGGCACTATGCATAATAGTCCAGACGGCACAGGGAATACTACCCACTATGGCACAGTAAATATACATAAAAAGATAGGAGGCTGCGCTTTGATGTTTTCACAAAATTAACAATATATTAGAGCGTAATTAGGTACTAAGATTGTACAATTTATTCATATAATATAAAATAAAAAGATAGATACATACTAATAATCATAGAATTGCATGCATGTCACTAAATGTAAAAGTATGAATTCATACACTTTGGGCGAGATTTACTATAAGCCATCGCCGCCTCTCGCCGCCTACCGCAGCGATACTAATTGCATATGTACTAACATATGCGATTAGTATCGCAATGCGGTATAGGAGGCCCCCTGCGATGATGTCTGCCGGGGTCTGCGGGGGTCAGCGGGGGTCTCCGTCACCTCCCAGACTCGGGAGGTGACGTGTGCAGGGAGTCCCCGGGCTCCTCCTCCTCCCCCCTGCAGCCGGAAGGAGACAAGGCTGTGATGCGGGGGAGAAGGAGGAGGGGGGCCGCACCAGCAGCAGCTGAGGTATGCCGGGGGGAAGGGGGGGTTGTCGTGAGCTGCACGGCGTGGCGGCGGGATGCGGCGTGGGGCGGCGGCGGCGGTAAGAATCCCATAGGCTTCTATAGGGTATCGCCATAAAAAGATGGCGATACCCTATGAGGTGAAAACGCGGCGGTCGGGAGTTAGTACATATGAAAATGCGGTAAAACGGGGGTTTTACCGCATTTTCCCTTTAGTAAATCCCGCCCTTTGATTGGAAGAGTGTTACCCAATTGGTCAGGAACTAGTGGTAGGTAATAGGTGGAGTCCGTTCCGATAATATTCCCCTGTAGAAGAAAAGCTTTTCCAAATGTCAAAGTCACTGAATATGTAGGGTCCAAAGGGAGGTATACAGTTCGCCGTTAGAGGATAATGTGCTGCAGTGTCTTGAAGATTTGAAGATGAGCTCCTCATGCATTACGGTGTAAACAGCCCTCTTTAGAACCTTCGTATGGACTTGATTTTCCAAAGTTGGATCAGTGATGGGTGACGGGATGGTCCGGTCCTCCGCTCCTATGTTCCTGACTGTAGTGGGTGGGCACAGTGCATAGTTATCTAGATGGCACAGGGAATGATTTTTTACAAGGCACTGCACGTAGCAGTCCACATGCCAATAAGCAGACCAGTCCTGATGGTACAGTGCATAGCAGTCCACATGCCACTGTGCATAATAGTGCAGATGACATAGTGAATAATCCTCCACATGTCACTGTGCATACTTACCCAGATGGCACAGGGAATAATACTCCACATGGCACTGTGCATACCTGCCTAGATGGCACAGGGAATAAACCACCACATGGCACTGTGTATACTTATCCAGATAGCACTACTCATAACCGTCTACTGGGCAGCACTTCTTACAGACAGTAATAAATAATATTGTTTCTTTGTCTTTTGTTTTTTTGAAAATGTTCATGTGTATTCAGCACTTTACAGGCCTGTCAAGTGCCCGGGCCATACCTGTCCGTTACCTACACACATTATGCCTTCTATTTATGTGTCTAATCTCTACACAGATTATGGCCTATTTATGTTAAAAAAATTTAGAAGCATTTTAATCTGTAAAGATGTTATATTTAAAATGAGACATGTGAGGTAACATGTACATAACTTTTTCAGAAACAATAAAACCAAAACTTTTTTGCAACATATCTCTTGTGTCCTCTACTGTGTCATAGTAGTGTGTTGCGGGTTTCCTCAGCACTGCCACTACTTGTCTCCCCCTCATAGGCTGCTGCTTCTATCAGAGTATCGCACATTTCAGAGTCCACAGCATTCCACGCCGATAAAAAGTGTTCCTTCTGTATCTCACATAAGTTGTGGAGGATACAGCAAGCAGCAACTACATCCAGCACCAGGGTGATGACAATGTCATTGCGCTTTAGAAGACACCGCCAGCGCCCCTTCAGTTTCCCAAAGGCATTCTCCACCACCATCCTGGCCAAGCTGAGAGTGTGGGTGAAATGTACTTGTTCCAGAGAGAGTGGGATATGCTGTGTGAAGCCCTTGATGAGCCATCGCCTCAAAGGGTACGCCGTATCTCCAATAAGGGGCACCAGGATCTCCACCCCATCATCAAACTTTGATTTTTGTAATGGTAAAAAAAATATTAATATATAGTATAGGTGGCATACATAATGTTCAGGATAGTACAGGGAATAATTAGGATTACCAACAATCTAATCCTGACATGGGTGAGGTAAGTATCCTAACCCTCCCACCCCTCCCATACCGCCTAACCCTCCATTTCCGCAACCTAACCCTAACCTGCCCCCTTGGTGCCAATCCCTACCCTCCATCCATACCCAACTTCGGGGTCACAGCTGTGAGGATCTTCACTGCAAACCTTTCCCATATTCCATGGTGAAACACAACAGGGGTGTCAAACATGCGGGCCTCCAGCTGTTGTGGAACTACACATGCCACCATGCCCTGCCACAGTTGCAGCGGGTCTGGGACTCCAGGTCGACAACAAAAAGGTCGACACACCCTAGGTCGATGCCAATTGGTCAACACACCTTAGGTCGACATGGACAAAATGTCGACATGGACAGAAGGTCGACATGGAAAAAGGTCACTTCAAAACAGGGGTGACAAGCTCCCGATTTCAAGATCGATGCCATGTGCCACTCCTGCTCTGATCCCCCAAATAACATGGGGCTGCGAGTGATATTGCAAGTCCTGTTCTGCACATGCACAGAACAGGTCTTGCGTCAGTGTAAACCCCACACCATTGGATTTCTAAGTAAGTCATCAGCTTTACGTACAATTCTGAATTAGGGCCAAAGAACAGATCTCCCACAAAACCAGAGGCAGAACTCTGGGAGGCAACGGAGTCATCTGCCGCCGGGCTCCTGCTCTGAAGGGGGGCATCTCTCCTCCCATTCTGTGACACCATTGAATTAAGTTAATTGATAGCTGTCGCTGTCTTTTCAGTGGCCGACTTCCTCACTGGTCCCTGCACCTTACAAATCACACCCACTTTATTATACTGAATATACACATTATACAAGTATCACACCCAGGATTATAAACCATAACCTAGTACACTGGAAGCAGACACCTTACTGATGAAGCTGTTTGCTCCTGTATAGGAAATATGAGAATTCTAACTACATGAAGTTACTTCTCTGACAATTACACGTAACTTTATATAGTTAGAATTCTCATGCTTCCTCTACAGGAGCAAATAACTCCATCAGTAAAGTGTCTGCTGTTAGTGTAACAGGTCATGGGTTCTAATCCTGGGTATAACTGCTAAGAAATGTGTGATTTCAAATAAAAGACAATTAAATGTATAAATACAGTATATAATTTTTTTTCAGAACACTCCATATACACACACACACACACACACACACACACACACACACACACACACACACACACACACATTTTATATATAGATAGATATATATAGATAGATATATACACACACATACATATATTTATCTTAATATAGGAAATAGGGGGGCACCAATATTTATCTTGCTTCCGGGCAACTGTGACGAACTTACGTCACTGCACAAAACAGACATTATACCAGAAGTACAAGTCTAAGAGAAAAGAAAATCATGTCTATCCAGAGCCACATTGCAGTACTACAGTCACGCAGGACAGATCTTTAGCTCTCTTTAATATTCCATTTGCAAAGAATTGCACTAATTTGTTATGGTCATAAGGATGTTTGAGGTAACGTTCCGGAGTTATGTCATTAGTGTAGCAGTTACTATTTTAAGAATCATGATCCCAACATGGGTGCTCATTCCGAGTTGTTCGCTCGCTGCCGTTTTTAGCAGAATTGCGATCAGGCTAAGAACCGGCAGTTATGCGCATGCGTATGGGCCGCAGGGCGCACACGCTAAGTAATTTCACACAAAACTATGCAATTTTACACAGGGTCGAGCGACGCTTTTCAGTCGCTCTGCTGATCGGTGAGTGATTGACAGGAAATGGGTGTTTCTGGGTGGAAACTGAGCGTTTTCCGGGAGTGTGCTAAAAAACGCAGGCATGCCAGCCAAAAACGCAGGAGTGGCTGGGAAAACGGGGGAGTGGCTGGCCGAACGCAGGGTGTGTTTGTGACATCAAACCAGAAACCAAACAGTCTGCAGTGATCGCAATCTGTGAGTAGGTCTGGAGCTACTCAGAAACTGCAAAGAATTATTTAGTAGCAATTCTGCTAATCTTTCGTTCGCAATTCTGCTAAGCTAAGATACACTCCCAGAGGGCGGCGGCCTAACGTTTGCACTGCTGCTAAAAGCAGCTAGCGAGCGAACAACTCGGAATGAGGGACATGGGCAGATCTGAACAACAAGCAGGGCCTATGTGTCTGATTCAGAGATGTACTCTAATCACACAGCCATTGTGTCTTTGTACGCAGCGGCTGTATGAATATATGGTAATGCCGCAGGAGGCATCTACTGTAAAAAGGCCGCTGCAGTATCTGTGGACGTAGCATCAAATCATTTGCATGAACATTGTACATCTGAGTAACTCTCATTCACGCTACTGAAGCCAGTGCAGCTGCATGTGTCAGTGGCTTCAGCACGCCCTGAAAATGTGACCGACATGCCCTCCTTTTCTGGGACATTGCCTGTCACCATTCAGCTCTGCACCCGAATGGCTGCAGCCTGCCAATCAGGCTGTGGCTTCCGGGGCACTGCGAGCGATCTTGCAACACAAGGTCTGCACATGAGCAATGCGACAGCTGCGCATGCGCAGATCTCACACCAATAGAGATGTGCAGAAACCATCTCTGAATTAGGCCCTGTGCTTGCCAAAGTACATACTGATAATATTTCAACCCAATTGATTTAACATTAGGCTGTTCTTTTGGGTTGGTGCCGATATCCCAGCACACAGGATCCCAACGGTCTAGTGCCTTACCCTAACCCACCCCTCCTGCAGCCTAAACTTAACCCTCTCCCTAGTGCCTTACCCTAACCCACCCCTCCTGCAGCCTAAACTTAACCCTCTCCCTAGTGCCTTACCCTAACCCACCCCTCCTGCAGCCTAAACTTAACCCTCTCCCTAGTGCCTTACCCTAACCCACCCCTCCTGCAGCCTAACCTTAACCCTCTCCCTAGTGCCTTACCCTAACCCACCCCTCCTGCAGCCTAAACTTAACCCTCTCCCTAGTGCCTTACCCTAACCCACCCCTCCTGCAGCCTAAACTTAACCCTCTCCCTAGTGCCTTACCCTAACCCACCCCTCCTGCAGCCTAAACTTAACCCTCTCCCTAGTGCCTTACCCTAACCCACCCCTCCTGCAGCCTAAACTTAACCCTCTCCCTAGTGCCTTACCCTAACCCACCCCTCCTGCAGCATAACCTTAACCCTCTCCCTAGTGCCTTACCCTAACCCACCCCTCCTGCAGCATAACCTTAACCCTCTCCCTAGTGCCTTACCCTAACCCACCCCTCCTGCAGCCTAAACTTAACCCTCTCCCTAGTGCCTTACCATAACCCACCCCTCCTGCAGCCTAACCTTAACCCTCTCCCTAGTGCCTTACCCTAACCCACCCCTCCTGCAGCCTAAACTTAACCCTCTCCCTAGTGCCTTACCCTAACCCACCCCTCCTGCAGCCTAAACTTAACCCTCTCCCTAGTGCCTTACCCTAACCCACCCCTCCTGCAGCCTAACCTTAACCCTCTCCCTAGTGCCTTACCCTAACCCACCCCTCCTGCAGCATAACCTTAACCCTCTCCCTAGTGCCTTACCCTAACCCACCCCTCCTGCAGCCTAACCTTAACCCTCTCCCTAGTGCCTTACCCTAACCCACCCCTCCTGCAGCCTAACCTTAACCCTCTCCCTAGTGCCTTACCCTAACCCACCCCTCCTGCAGCCTAAACCTAACCCTCTCCCTAGTGCCTTACCCTAACCCACCCCTCCTACAGCCTAAACTTAACCCTCTCCCTAGTGCCTTACCCTAACCCACCCCTCCTGCAGCCTAAACTTAACCCTCTCCCTAGTGCCTTACCCTAACCCACCCCTCCTGCAGCCTAAACTTAACCCTCTCCCTAGTGCCTTACCCTAACCCACCCCTCCTGCAGCCTAAACTTAACCCTCTCCCTAGTGCCTTACCCTAACCCACCCCTCCTGCAGCCTAACCTTAACCCTCTCCCTAGTGCCTTACCCTAACCCACCCCTCCTGCAGCATAACCTTAACCCTCTCCCTAGTGCCTTACCCTAACCCACCCCTCCTGCAGCCTAACCTTAACCCTCTCCCTAGTGCCTTACCCTAACCCACCCCTCCTGCAGCCTAACCTTAACCCTCTCCCTAGTGCCTTACCCTAACCCACCCCTCCTGCAGCCTAAACCTAACCCTCTCCCTAGTGCCTTACCCTAACCCACCCCTCCTACAGCCTAAACTTAACCCTCTCCCTAGTGCCTTACCCTAACCCACCCCTCCTGCAGCCTAAACTTAACCCTCTCCCTAGTGCCTTACCCTAACCCACCCCTCCTGCAGCATAAACTTAACCCTCTCCCTAGTGCCTTACCCTAACCCACCCCTCCTGCAGCCTAAACTTAACCCTCTCCCTAGTGCCTTACCCTAACCCACCCCTCCTGCAGCATAAACTTAACCCTCTCCCTAGTGCCTTACCCTAACCCACCCCTCCTACAGCCTAAACTTAACCCTCTCCCTGGTGCCTTACCCTAACCCACCCCTCCTGCAGCCTAACCTTAACCCTCTCCCTAGTGCCTTACCCTAACCCACCCCTCCTGCAGCCTAACCTTAACCCTCTCCCTAGTGCCTTACCCTAACCCACCCCTCCTGCAGCCTAAACTTAAGCCTCTCCCTAGTGCCTTACCCTAACCCACCCCTCCTGCAGCCTAAACTTAACCCTCTCCCTAGTGCCTTACCCTAACCCACCCCTCCTGCAGCCTAACCTTAACCCTCTCCCTAGTGCCTTACCCTAACCCACCCCTCCTGCAGCCTAACCTTAACCCTCTCCCTAGTGCCTTACCCTAACCCACCCCTCCTGCGATTCGATTATCGAATGACTGCGCATGAGTATGCACCACAATGCGCATGCGCGTTGCCAAAATTTTGATAGCTAAGCGTTCGCAAGGTGAATGACAGGAAGGAGACGTTTGGGGTGGTAACTGGCTGTTTTCTGGGAGTGTCAGGAAAAACGTTCCCAAGTGTTTTCTGGGAGAGTGTGTGACGTCAGCTCAGGCCCCGATCAGCCTGATTGTATCACACTGTAGGAGTAAGTCTTGGGCTACGCACAGACTGCACAGACTGGAAAAATCATTCGATGGTGAGTGAGTTGCGAACGGGTTTGCAGCTGTCCGCTGTCTGGTGGAATTTGCGCACGGCGTACACATGCATTCGCACACTTGCACGGAACAGGTTTTCACTCTCCCTGGGCGGAGACTATCTGATCGCAGACCTCTGCAAATTTGTAGCACAGCGTTCAGGTCTGAATTAGGCCCCTAACCCCAGTACTTACTGTATGTATCCTTTGGAATTCTGACTGTTAGCATGTTTTCTTTTATGGTATTTGTAAAATGGTTTATAAACTTTACATCACTTACAAATCTGTGGTATCTGAAGGTGAAATGAGTCGCTTTGATATTAGGGGTGTTTCCAAAAGAAATAAGAACAATTTCAAAATTGCAATAATATTATTTCTTTCATTACAGTAAAGAAGGATTAGATTAGAGAAGGTTGAGTCTTGTTTTCCTCTGCCATAGACAAACTATATTTATCCACTGGATAAATTTACAATGTGATCTTAGAAAAAAAAAAAAAAGTCAGGAATAAAGGATGATTGGACAGGGGCGGCATAAGAGACAGTGGCAAACGCAGGATTTAGCAAGGGGTGTTTCCGTGGGTGGGTGTGTATGTATGTATATGTGCAGGTATGTGTAATAAATATATATATATAGATAACACACACACAAACATACATATATATGTACGGAGGCAGGACGGCACTCATTGAGACTGGTAAATCATAGACAATCAGCACAGGACGCTGAAGCTGTTTTTCAACGTTTCAGAGTTAGACTCCTTTAAAAGAGTCTAACTCTGAAATGTTGACATACAGCTACAGCGTTCTGTGCTGATTTTCTATGGTTTACTAGTCTCTATGAGTGCCGTCCTGCTTCCGTACAATTTAGCTGATTCTGACGGGCACCGGAGCATGTTGTGCGGTACTAGTAAGGAGTGCCATTCATCATTTGCAGATATAGATATATATATATATATATTTGTGTGGTTGTCTGGCACTCTGGATGATAAAAAAGCAAAGATGCCAGGGTGCCCTCCTGAAATTAATATAACCGGTAATCCTCCTTGGGTCCTGTGATAGGACCTCTATTGAAGAAAAATAGGCGGCACTCCAGGGACTTAATTAAAGTCAAACTGTATTAAAAAATAAATAAATGTAATGGTGCAAAAAACAACGTTTCAAGGCTCTACAGCCTTTCCATCAGGTTATGCATTATAGGTGAGGTGAAAAAAAAACAGAGGTATTTTGTTTATTATTTCTGACCTCACCTATAATGCATAACCAGATGAAAAGGCCGTAGAGCCTTGAAACGTTGTTTTTTGCACCATGAAAAAATTTTTTTGAATACAGTTTGACTTTATTTAAGACCCTGGAGTGCCGCCTATTTTTCTTCAATAGAGGTCCTATCACAGGACCCAAGGAGGATTACCGGTTTTATATATATATATATATATATATATATATATATATATATATATACCAGCAAATAGAAAACCACAGCACTCGCCACCCCAGAAGCGGGGTGCAGTATCCGCACTCGCCACTAATAGGGTGGGGTGCATGTAGCCCATGGCCACCTACTCAAAAATAAAGAAACAAAAAGTACAGCACTCACCAAAATGAGCTCACTTATCCTCACACCATCTATGGATAAATGAATAAATGATGGGGGTTTAGTTAGTGAATTGTCCAATGCACGGAAGCCTGCATACCGCTCCAAGGTACCCCACCTTCATGCAGGTCCTACACTATCACCAAATCATCAAAATTAAAACCTGGCAATTCACTAACTAAACCCCCATCATTTATTCATTTATCCATAGATGGTGTGAGGATAAGTGAGCTCATTTTGGTGAGTGCTGTACTTTTTGTTTTTATATATATATATATCTATCACACATTTATATATATATATTCACAAACTCACACATACATACACTCACACATGTAAACACACATACATACATACATACATACATACTGTAAATACACAAGCACACACACAAACCCACATACATACATACATACATACATACAGTACATACATACATGCATTCATATCATACAAAAACACACTTAAACAATGAGTTAAAACTTACATACAGAGGGGCGGTAGCGGCAGCGTGAGGACAGAGGGAGCTGCTGTGGCTGAGCATGCGCAGCCAGCAGCTCCCCCGGCACCCGGGACATTCTCTAAGCAGAGAGCTGCATAGCTCTCTGCTCTTGCTACAGCTCCGTCCGCGGTCGCGATCGCGGCTTTTGCTTTTGTTGAGACGGAGACAGCTGTGTCTCCGTGTCAAAACATTTTTGGGGGTCATCAGGGGGGGTTTCCAGGTACTCGGAAACCCCCCTGTGTGCGCCACTGAGAGAGAACAGGGCCTGTGTGCAGCCCCCTTCCTCAATGCCGTGTTTGGAGTTCCGCATCAGGAGACTGACCTCCATAAGGCCCAGGTAATTAGAACCAGATACCCCCTCACCCCCCTTTGGCAGCAGTGAATGTGTTAAACACACAAAGTGGTATTCAATTAGCCGTGATAACAGACATTTTGTGTGGAAAAAAAAGACTTTTCCCGCAAATCGCGATTACAGCCTATTCAATTACCCAGGGAAATTGATCGTTGTTCATTTTTTCACAAATTTCACTTCACCTACTCTGAGCAGGTAAAAAGTTGGGAAAAATCCCTATTTTAAGGTAAAAATGTTTGGATATGGTGGCAAATTCAGTATGAATCGCAAGTAGCGATTCGTACGGAATTTTTGCTGAGGAGCCGCGGGCGCATGTGCAGCAGGACCTACTGCGCATGCACCCACAATTTCTGTGGGGGCCGCAGAAATTACGATCGCCTCTGCCTGTCAATCAGGCAGAGGCGGTCGCGGGGCAGGAGGGGGGCGGCAACGCTCCGTTTTCTGGGTGGAAACGGAGCATTGCGGGGGCGTGCCAGCCCAAACAATGGGCTGGTATGCTCGAACGGGGGCGTGTAGGGGGTGCGGCAGCAGCGGCTGCGTGATGTCACATGCAGCCGCTGCAACAACAAAAATGGCGCCGGGACTCCTGCGGCCGCAGCTAAGCTGCGCCAGCAGGAGTCATCCTTAACTTCTGTTAACAAGCAGAAATGTTCGCAATTTCTGTTTGAAGCGGGGGGGAGGCGCCGGTCAGCATGCTGGGCGGCCTTGCCCAGCGTTGGGCAGCCCCCAGCATGCGTGCTAATGGTTAGCAAATTCTGCTGATTAGCAGAATTTGCTAACCTTACTGAATTGGCCCCATGGTACAGAACCCCTGGGACACCCCCCTTATTGACTAATTAGGCATGTTGAAGTTTTTTAGTGCAAAATGTGTTTATTGAAAAAAAACACAAGTACAGTAACAAACGGTAACATACAGACAATCATGGCAATGAACATTGTCGTAGAATGGCTGAAGGTCTGTTTAGCCACCGTAGCCATTGGTGGGAGAGCCTATATCAAAGTTATGCAACAACGCAACAATCGGATAAATACTATGTGAAGGCAAACACATCATGTTGGTCATATTGAGCCAAAACAAAAGACTATGTGAAGAAGTGAAGGAAAGAGAAAAGAAAAAAGGGGCACAGAGAGAAGCACAGAAGGAGGAGAAGAGAGGACAGAGAAGGAGGAGCGTCAGAAGCATATTCAAATCAGGGTCAGAATCAGATTCAGATTCACCCGGTCCATGCGCGGACTTCCTGCTACCTATAGAATGGAGAGCAATACACCGAGGAAAGAAAGCGTCTATGAAGACGAGGGCAGGTTGGGAGCGAGGGTGGACCTAAAGGTTGGGGAGTCCTTGAAGAGTAGCCAACAGGCCCACGTGTCCCTGAAGGACGAGTAATCTCCATCAGCGGAGGTCATTATATCATCTAAGTCCATGTATAGGTCTACGCTGGTGAACCAGTCCCTAACAGTTGGAGGGGAGGAGGATCGCCAACGGACAGGGATCACCGCTTTGGCAGCGTTGTTGAGATGGCATAGCAGAGAGTGTTTATAGCGCGAGACAGGTCTGGACGAATAGTGAAACAGGCAAAACAGAGGATCCGTCGGTACCGTCTCCCCCGTAATGTCAGCAGTGAGTGAAATTACCTCCTTCCAATATGACTGGAGTAAGGGGCATGACCACCATATATGGAGCGGGTTCCCTGGGCCAGAAGAGCAACGCCAACAGGTGTCGGGGAGACCAAGACCCATTTTCGAAAGAATGTCAGGGCATCTGTACCATCGGGAAATCAATTTGTACTGGGTCTCAACTACCAGTGTGCTGGGGGAGCAAGCGTGGGCCAGCTTGAATATTTTCTCCCAGACATCTCCCCCGAGCTCCCATCCGAGGTCTCTGTCCCACGACTCAGTAAAGTAAGGGGGAGCTGAGGTAGAGTCTGCCAAGAGCATATTGTATAGTAAAGAGATTGAATGAGCCGGGGGCGACGGGCCGTCGCAGAGGCGTTCGAACGGCGTGAGGGCCACAGGCCTCCTTCCAAGAGTACCTTGGGAAACTAAAAAGTGCCGGACTTGCAAGTAACGCCAAAAATCCCCAGGTGGTAAGCGCCATTTCGCCTGTAAGTCCGAGAAGGAGACAACCCCACCCCCATCCACCAGCTGCCCGACCCTACAGAGTCCTAGTCCATACCAGTGCTGAAAGGCCCGTGGATCCATTCCCGGGGGGGGAATCGTTCATTAAACAAGAAAGACAAGTAAGAGGAAGTCGACGAGGATACGGAGGGGAGTTTTCTCACCACCTTCCAACATGCCAAAGTGGGGCCAACAGTGGGGTGGGAGATGGCTGGGGGGGTATGTAGCCACGGGGCAACAGCAATAGGCAGGGAGAGCACCTGGTTCTCAATCTGCACCCACTGTTTCGATGAAGCAGCTCTGGACCACCAAAGGATCCGTTGGAGGTGACAGGCCTGGTAGTAACCGTGTATATCTGGCAGACGAAGGCCGCCTTTACCTCTCTGCCGAACCATCGTGGAGAACTTCAGGCGGGGTCTCTTGCCCCCCCAGATGAATTCTCTAAATAACCGTTGGATCTCCTTAAACCAAGTGGCAGGGATTGAGATCGGTAGGGTCTGCAATTGTGGCATACTGGAATGTTAGGAGACAAGAGATATTGGAAAGTTCCAAAAGCCATTTAATTCTTATCAGTGAGTGGGGGAGTTTTATGGCCCCAAAACCAGTTCTGGCAGACCCTGCCACATCTAGAGGTTTAGAACAGGAAGTGGAGGGGGATTTTAGCAAAAGGAACAAAGCACAGGACAGTTCAGTGTGAGCTGAGGACTGAGGATGGAGGGCACAGGCTAATGTCCAGGAGAAACGCAGTCTGGGGACTGTGGAACAAGCATGGTACTCCACAGTCCCTGGCATTATAGAACAGCATATAGGTGCTGCTAGGAAGAGCAAAAGATATCCAGATTTGCAGTGTGAGAGCAGCAACAGCATGAGCAAACAGTGGAAGAAACAAAGGGGATCCCAACCTTCAGGGGTACCCAAGAAGCAGGACGGGAGGTGTGAGTCTTCGGGCAAGAACTAGCTGGATGAGTGGTAGGAAACCACATTTGGCGGAAGGCCCCCAGTAACGTGTTTATGAGAGATCCCATTTAGACAGCACCCCTAGCGAATAGGGGAGAGCACACTGAAATGAATCTCAGTTTGCGGAAGCCGCACTACTGATTCCCAAAGACTGTGCTGGTATGTACTGTACTGTAATGCTGTTACATCATTGTTAATGCTGTTATTGCCCGTGAAGCAAATGAAAGGAGATGTAACCTGATGTAACCCATATGAATATTGTGCTGGAGAGAAGAAAGAGAAGTTAAATGTTACTGTCGTGATAACCCTGTCTGAACTGTGAATAAACTGCTTGCTTATGTGATGAAACAGCCTGGTGTGCAATGCTTTTTAATATGACTGATGGACCGGCCGCTGCCCGGCTATCACAACTTGGCGTCCACGAACAGGATCGGTACCGAAGATTTATTTGACAATTTGGGGAAAACTTTATTGGGAGGGGCCCATGAAAGCCACCAACCTCTTCTGACCCAGCGAACTGGGGAAGAAAGGGCCGGCACGGGCAGGTTCTAAGTGTTTGGCAGAATTGCCAGAAGATGTTGGAACATTCATGATCATCTGTGACCCAGGACTGTAATTCACAGGAAACAGGCAGCAGTATATGTGATTTGTGTTTCATGTGATGTTTTGCATGTCATGTTTTTCTGCTCATGTGATTGTTATATTGTGTGTTTGCATGCCATGTTTTTCTGCTCATGTGATTGTTATACTGTGTGTGATATATACTCCAATTATGCTTGTTTATTGTGTGTTATGTTTTGACCTTGCTGTAGAGTATACAGTAAGAGACTGTTCCTTGCTAGACTTTTTGCAAGCTCATAGGTATATTGCGTGGGGACACGCAAGATTTTAGCAGGGGTGTATGTGGCATACTGGAATGTTAGGAGACAAGAGATATTGGAAAGTTCCAAAAGCCATTTAATTCTTATCAGTGAGTGGGGGAGTTTTATGGCCCCAAAACCAGTTCTGGCAGACCCTGCCACATCTAGGGGGTTAGGACAGGAAGCGGAGGGGGATTTTAGCAAAAGGAACAAAGCACAGGACAGTTCAGTGTGAGCTGAGGACTGAGGATGGAGGGCACAGGCTAATGTCCAGGAGAAACGCAGTCTGGGGACTGTGGAACAAGCATGGTACTCCACAGTCCCTGGCATTATAGAACAGCATGTAGGTGCTGCTAGGAAGAGCAAAAGATATCCAGATTTGCAGTGTGAGAGCAGCAACAGCATGAGCAAACAGTGGAAGAAACAAAGGGGATCCCAACCTTCAGGGGTACCCAAGAAGCAGGACGGGAGGTGTGAGTCTTCGGGCAAGAACTAGCTGGGTGAGTGGTAGGAAACCACATTTGGCGGAAGGCCCCCAGTAACGTGTTTATGAGAGATCCCGTTTAGACAGCACCCCTAGCGAATGGGGGAGAGCATACTGAAATGAATCTCAGTTTGCGGAAGCCGCACTACTGATTCCCAGAGACTGCGCTGGTATGTACTGTACTGTAATGCTGTTACATCATTGTTAATGCTGTTATTGCCCGTGAAGCAAATGAAAGGAGATGTAACCTGATGTAACCCATATGAATATTGTGCTGGAGAGAAGAAAAAGAAGTTAAATGTTACTGTCGTGATAACCCTGTCTGAACTGTGAATAAACTGCTTGCTTATGTGATGAAACAGCCTGGTGTGCAATGCTTTTTAATATGACTGATGGACCGGCCGCTGCCCGGCTATCACACAATAAGTATAAGATCTTGGGGAGAGAATTCATCTTGAGAACCCCCAGTCTACCCAACCAAGAGAAAGAGTTAGAAGTCCAGGACTGGAGGTCCGCACGAAGGTTGGCTAAAAGAGGAATAAAGTTGGAGTCAAAGAGACGGGAAAGATCCCTGGTAATAGTGGTCCCTAAGTACTTCAATTGAGAAGTGTGCCAGGTGAAGGGGAGTGCCGCTTGAAGTCCCGATACCATGGCGGGCGGGGCAGTAAGATTCAGGGCCACGGATTTCGAATAGTTAATTTTAAAGTTAGAGAGCTCGCCAAAGAGCCTGAACTCGGCCATTAGATTAGGTAAGGAAACAATAGGATTCGTGATTATAGCCAATAGATCATCAGTGAAGAGGGCAAGCTTGTATTCATTATCCTGAAGCCTGATCCCAGAAATGTTGGGGTTCAACCTAATTGCCCTAGCTAGGGCCTCCATGCATAGAATAAAAATCATGGGGGACAGGGGGCAGCCCTGCCGAGTCCCATTATTAATAGCGAACGAATCAGATAGGGAACCATTAATCACGATTCTGGCCGAAGGGGTAGTGTAGAGAGCCAAGATGCGGTGTAGGCAAGTCGGACCCAGACCCATGTGCCGCAACACCCCGGTCAGGAAGCCACAATCTATTCTGTCAAACGCTTTTTCAGCGTCAGTTGAATAGTAGGACTGCCGGGTAACCCTGTAGGGAGGCATGGTGCATGAGAGCAATGATCTTAGACATATTGTCCTTTGCTTCCCGGCCAGGGACAAACCCGACTTGGTCGCTATGTATAAGGGAGGGTAGGAGGGACCTGAGCCTATTAGCTAGGAGTTTGGCGTAGAGTTTGACATCCACGTTGAGAAGGGATATAGGCCGGTAGCTGGGGAACAGGGTGGGGTCCTTGCCCTCCTTAGGGATGATTGCAATGTGGGCCTCAAGAGACTGCTTAGAAAACGGGGTAGTGTCAGAAACCGAGTTGCACGCATCTAAGAGGAGAGGAAGCAGTTTGTCCCTAAAGGCTTTGTAATAGGTGATGGGGAACCCGTCAGGGCCCGGACTCTTCCCAAAGGGGGTAGACTTGATGGCCTCTTCGAGTTCTTGGGAAGTAAATGGCCTTTCCAACTCTTCCCCCGCCTCTGCAGGGAGTGTAGGGAAGCCTATCTTTGTGAGGTAGGCACCCACGTCGCGCGATCTAGCGCCGGTCGGATCGAAAGAGGGGAGAATGTAGAGGGACGCGTAGTATGAACAGAAAGTCTCCGCAATTTTATCCGTGTCGTGGAAGGAATGGCCATGTGCATCTTTAATGGAGGGGATGAGCGAGAGCGCCCTCCGAATACGGAGAGCCCGAGCAAGCATTTTGCCCGGCTTGTTGCCCCATCGATAAAACCGATTACGACACTTCCGAAAGGAGAATTTCACTTTGTCCAACAGCAATTTATTCAGAGACGAGCGGGCGGCGACTAGATCTGCGTAGGTGTCCGGGGAGAGGTTAGCCTTGTGGGCGGTTTCAAGGGATTCTATTTGCCGCAGGAGACCCTCAATTTGGCCCAGACGTTGTTTCTTTAGATAGGAGCCCAATTGAATGCACTTACACCGGATTACGCATTTATGAGCCTCCCAGACCGTCAAGTCAGAGATGTCGGGAGAGACATTGCACGTGATATATATATCAAGGGCTTCGTCAAGTTGGGCTTTGCAGTACGGATCATGTAGTAGAGATTTGTTGAAGCGCCACGAGCGGCGCTGGGCAAATGAGGGCCCGAAGACAATGTCGAGCCGCACTGGAGCGTGGTCGGACCATGTCATTTGGCCAATGGTAGCGTCGCGGCCCGGGACAGGTGCCTATGGCCAAGAAGAATAAAGTCCAATCTGGAATAAGAGCGGTGGGGAACCGAAAAATGCGTATAATCCCGGTCAGACGGGTGGAGAATATGCCAGACGTCTGATAGCTGGTGAAGGTGGAATAGGCGTCCCACCTTCCCGGACAAGCGACGCTGCGGTGACGTGAACCCGGAGGAAGTGTCAAGGGTACAGTCAAGGGTTAAGTTAAAGTCGCCCCCCACAACCAGGATCCCCTGCTTCAGCGCATCAACCCTGTCCAGAACAGCCTCGAGGAAGGCAAATTGGCCTTGGTTAGGGGCGTATACGTTAACAATTGTGAAATTTGTATTAAAAATTGAGCATACGAGTAAGATGTACCGCCCTTCCTCCAACCTGTGGACCACTACATTGGTGACGGGTAGGTGTGTAGCAAAAAGGATGGCAACTCCCTTGGATTTAGAATGGGAATAATTGCAGTAGTACGTGGTGGGGAAGAACTATCCTGCACTAGAACAATATCGGCCCCCTCCGCACGGAATGAACGGAGAGCACCGGCCCTCTTCTCAGGGACGTTCAGACCCCTGGCGTTTATAGAGAGTATCCTAAGTGTGGAAGCCATACGTCGGAGGGAATGGGGGCCTCAGAGATCTCGGGCAATGGACCAGGTGAGGACAGGGAAAAGAGAAAGCAGGGCAGAGTGGAGAAAAGAAGGAAGAGAGAAAAGTGTTGAGAAACCAGAAAATAAAGAAGCGACATACCAGAGTAGGTCGGACAGTAAGATACCGCGGCCGGACAGGGAAGGGACCATAAGGGTACCCATGTCTCGGAAAAACCATAGCGGCAGGGGGCACAGTAGGGGGCGCAGCCCCGCCATCCTAGCATCAGGCATTCGAAATGAAGCATAAGCATTGAAGTTAGCCGGTGTTGTGTGAACAGTGTAAGAACATTACCGTGGAGAATAACGATGACAACAGTACAAACAGTAGCAACGGCAAAAACTAAAATTAAAAGGGTCCTTACAGGGTAGGTGGGGAAGAGGGGAGGAGAAAAAAAAAAGGGGGGGGGAGGGAGGGGGGAGATACACAATAATACAGGGGTCCTGAGGCAGAATCAACAGGGAAACTAAGCAAGTGAGTCTCTCAAGTAGGAGCTAACTGCAATCCCGACAAAGGGGACCATCGGAACCCGAATTCGAGAAAGATCAACACGGTCCTACAGCTGGAGTCTCGCCAGGTGGCATCGAACACTTGGGGGGGATCTTCACCTTTGGATCTCCTCTTCGGGTTCTGGACCTTGTGCCATCTCTCTCTCCTGGATGGGTTGGCAGAGGATGGGCGTGGGGAGAGTGAAGGCTCGCCAGTCCGGAAGGGCAACCTCCTCCAGGCCCAAAGCAGAGCAAAATCCAGGTAAATCCGCTGGGGATTGAAGTTGGAGGATCCTACCAGCATGGGAGACTTGTAGGGAGAACAGGAATCCCCACCTGTACTTGAGACCGTGCTTACGGAGTGATTCGGTCAGAGGCTTCAGCAGCCGCCGCTGTTGGAGCGTACGCCAGGAAAGATCTTGAAAGAATTGAATTCGGGTACCAATAAAGTCGACTCCTTCTAAGTCTCGCACCTTACGAAGAATCTCCTCCTTCTGGGAGAAGTAATGGAGTCTACAGATGACGTCCCTTGGAGGGTCAGAGGCCGGACCTTTTGGCCTGAGGGCTCTGTGCGCACGGTCGAATTCAATCGGATCGGAGGGGTCCAGGCCCAGGATTTCACCGTATATTTTGGTCAGGGCGTCAACAAGGCCGGACGGGGGGACCTCCTCAGGAAGTCCCCGGACTCTAATATTGTTTCGACGGCCTCTGTTGTCCAGGTCGTCTAATTTGTTCTGCATCGACGCCATATCCGACCCCTGCCGGGCTACTGTATCCCGAAGCTGGAGAAGTTGATCCTCACCCGTGTCCCTCTCCTCCTCCAAGGAGACCACTCTGGTTCCCAGATGTTTGATATCAGATTGTACCGACGAGATCTGGGATTGGATAGAGTCCTGGAATCGGCATTCAAGGGCTTGCATGTCTTGTTTGGAAGACATGAGACAGAATTTCCCCTATCTCACCCCTCAGTTGGGTCATTTGAGCTCAAAGATCCCCGGATGTGGGGGAGGAAGCCATCGTAGCCGGATCAGAACCCACAGGAGGCACAGGGAGAGAGGGGTCGGCAACCGGCGGAGCGGATAAAAAGGATCGGAGATTCGATTGGGACGGGGTACCACGTGTAGACCGAGCGGATTTCCCCTGTTGACTTTTCTTGCCTCTGGCCATCAGAAGGGGGGGAGAAAGAGGACCATCTCAGAAGCACAACACCATGTTCTCAGAAGGATGGATGGCGGGGGGCACTTTCCCCACTAGTTAGACAGCATAGCCAGTGGAGGGCAGCCGCACTCACATCCCATCAGCAATCCCGGGGCGGATGCCCTGCAGCATGTAAATGAGAGGCAGTCCAGCAGTGTAAGTGAAGGAGTGGCGGATTGAGGCGGGGGGCCCCAGCGTGTTATCCTGTGAGGGTATCCCCTTGGCAGAGGATATTCATAAACTCCAGGGCAGCAGGGTAGAGCAGGTACCCCACCAACCTCCTGGGGACAGGTGTCAGGCGGAGGGCTAGAATCAGCCCGGTAGTGGGGGGAAGGGGCTGCGTCGACACTGGGAGCCTCCACAGGGGGCACAAAAGGCATGCCGACCTGGTCGGGTAACCAGCAGGGGATGCCCCGCTGGGCAGGTCAGCCTATAGGGAGCAAGTAAAACGCCCAGCCGAGCACAGCAATTTTAAATGTAACCGGAGATTTATCCGCCAGGGATCCCCCGGGGCTGGAAGGAGCAGCGTGGAGCCAACAGCCGGGAGAGCACACAGACTCTGGGGCTGCGCTGCAGGGATCCGATGCCCGGCCGTGACCCCCAGAGCTCCCGGACCCACAGCGTGAGGGAGCGGGAGGAGAGCAGGCGTCAGTGAGGCTGCCCGTGGAGCTCGGGCGGCCGGCCGCACACCGCTCCGGGACCCAGGCAGCGAGGAGGACGTAGGAGGCGGGGGAGGTAAGGCGCGTCCAGCGGCCGGCGGCTCCGGGGGACAGCAAGCGCGGCGGCTAGCGGTGAAGCTCCAAGCACGGAGCGAACTCACCCGCTCGTCGTGACACAACACTCCGTCCACCGGGGGGGGGCACAGGGGGCCCAGGGGGCCCGAGCAGAGCGGCAGGGTGCTGGGGAGAATCTCCGAGGGCCAGTCCACGGCAGGGCACCACTTCCCAACGGCAGGTCCGGGCCGCTTCCCAACTCCAGGCCCCGGCTTCACTCTGGGGGGAAGGCCGCAATCTGCAGGAGCGCTTAAAAGCGCTCCCCGACTCCGCGGGTCCCCCCAAGAACCAGCAGCTAGGTAGATGTGGCCACAGAGGGGTGTCTAGGACAGACAGGTAGCAGTTAGGAGGGGAAAAAGGCAAAATAAGGGCAATGCCTTCAGGAGCTGGGGAGACGCACAGCTACGCTCCACACCAGCCAGACCATGTTGAAGTTTTTTATTATTTTTAATTGGCCAATAATGACATGTCATTTTTGGTGTGAAAAAGTACAAAGTGATGAAAATTGGGGTTCGAGGTATGGGACAGGTATATTGGGGTGCTTTATGAGTGGGGCAGGTGTTTTTAGGCTTGCAGGTGGGAGTAATCAGTCTGTTTCCATTTTTTTAAAGTACCCTAAAGTGAACCAAATATATACTTATACCCATTTTCATGCACCCCAAATTTAATGAAAGCATGTATTTTGCACAAAAAGCTTTCTTTTTTATCTTTTTTTTTTTTTGTTTGCATTTTTTAAAAAATGCATATAACAGCCATTTCACACATTTTAAGTCCCCAAACACTCTTTAATGTGATCTATAATGCACTTCTCTTCTGTTATTCTATGTTAATTTAGAATTTTTGGGGTACAGGCTAATTTCCCCATTTTCACCTACACTTTTCACTGCAACAATTTTCACGTGAAACCCGTTTGCAATTGATAGGTTGAAAAAGCAGCGATTTTCGTCTGACTGCCATGCGAACAATTTGAGCTAAAAATTGCTGCAAATTTGCTGCTAATTGAATAGCCCCCACTGTAGGAGGTACCGTTTACATTAAGCCACAGAGAAACTCCAGTTTATAAAGTGCCCCCAGTTTGGTGATTTAGATATGTTAGGAGGCCCTCCAGTGTGTGTAACAGTGCCGTTTCTTGCGGCGGGTGAGCTGTGCAACCGCACGGGGCGCCCGCTGCGGCACTTTGCGGGTCCCTGTTTCCCCCCTCCTCCCTCTTCCCGAGTACTCCTGCTCAGGGGGCGGAGTTTTGCGGAATGACGCGATTGCAACCGCGTCATTCCGTGAAACTCCGCCCCCGAGCAGGAGTATCCGGGAAGAGGAGGGGGAGCCAAGCTGGAAAGAGGAGGCGGCCGGCGCGAGTAAGGAGAGACGGCCCGACCCGAGGAACGGGAAGATCCTCTTGATATGTAAGTTGTCTCTCTCCCCCCCTCCCTCTACCTTCCTTCCCCCCCACTTGACACTTGCCTGCCATACTGTATAGAATGGGGACACTTGCCTGCCGTAATGTGTAAAATGGGGACACTTGCCTGCCGTAATGTGTAAAATGGGGACACGTGCCTGCCGCAATGTGTAAAATTGGGACACGTGCCTGCCGCAATGTGTAAAATGGGGACACGTGCCTGCCGCAATGTGTAAAATGGGGACATGTGCCTGCTGCAATGTGTAAAATGGGGACTCTTGCCTGCCGTACTGTGTAAAATGGGGACACGTGCCAGCCTCAATGTGTAAAATGGGGACTCTTGCCTGCCGTACTGTGTAAAAAGGGGACACGTTCCTGCCGCAATGTGTAAAATGGGGACTCTTGCCTGCCGTACTGTGTAAAATGGGGACACGTGCCTGCCGCAATGTGTAAAATGGGAACACGTTTTCTGCCGCAATGTGTAAAATGGGGACTCTTGCCTGCCGCACTGTGTAAAATGGGGACACTTGCCTGCCGCACTGTGTAAAATGGGGACACGTGCCTGCCGCAATGTATAAAATGGGGACTCTTGCCTGCCATACTGTGTAAAATGGGGACACATGCCTGCCGCAATGTGTAAAATGGGGACACGTGCCTGCCGCAATGTGTAAAATGTGGACACGTGCCTGCCGCAATGTGTAAAATGGGGACTCTTGCCTGCCGCACTGTGTAAAATGGGGACACTTGCCTGCCACACTGTATAGAATGGGGACACTTGCCTGCCGTACTGTATAGAATGGGGACACTTGCCTGCCGTACTGTGTAAAATGGGGACACTCTCCTGCCGTAATGTGTAAAATGGGGACACTTGCCTGACGTACTGTGTAAAATGGGGACACGTGCCTGCTGCAATGTGTAAAATAGGGACACGTGCCTGCCGCAATGTGTAAAATGGGGACACGTGCCTGCCGCAATGTGTAAAATGGGGACACGTGCCTGCCACAATGTGTAAAATGTGGACACGTGCCTGCCGCAATGTGTACAATGGGGACTCTTGCCTGCCGCACTGTGTAAAAATGGGGACACTTGCCTGCCGTACTGTATAGAATGGGGACACTTGCCCACCGTACTGTGTAAAATGGGGACACTTTCCTGCCGTAATGTGTAAAATGGGGACACTTGCCTGCCGTACTGTATAAAATGGGGACACGTGCCTGTTGCAATGTGTAAAATAGGGACACGTGCCTGCCGCAATGTGTTAAATGGGGACACGTGCCTGCCGCAATGTGTAAAATGGGGACACGTGCCTGCCGCAATGTGTAAAATGGGGACACGTGCCTGCCGCAATGTGTAAAATTGGGACACGTGCCTGCCACAATGTGTAAAATGTGGACACGTGCCTGCCGCAATGTGTACAATGGGGACTTATGTCTGCCGCACTGTGTAAAAATGGGGACACTTGCCTGCCGCACTGTGTAAAATGGGGACACGTGTCTGCCGCAATGTGTAAAATGGGGACTTGCCTGCCACACTGTGTAAAAATGGGGACACTTGCCTGCCGCACTGTGTAAAATGGGGACAGTGCCTGCCGTACTGTGTAAAATGGGGACACGTGCCTGCCGCAATGTGTAAAATGGGGACACGTGCCTGCCGCAATGTGTAAAATGGGGACACGTGCCTGCCACAATGTGTAAAATGTGGACACGTGCCTACCACAATGTGTAAAATGGGGAATCTTGCCTGCCGTACTGTATAAAATGGGGACTCTTGCCTGCCGTACTGTGTAAAATGGGGACACGTGTCTGCCGCAATGTGTAAAATGGGGACTCTTGCCTGCCGTACTGTGTAAAATAGGAACACGTGTCTGCTGCAATGTGTAAAATGGGGACTCTTGCCTGCCACACTGTGTAAAATGGGGACACGTGCCTGCCACAATGTGTAAAATGGGGACTCTTGCCTGCCGTGCAAAATAAAATGGGGATACGTGCCTGCCGCAATGTGTAAAATGGGGACACGTGCCTGCCGCAATGTGTAAAATGGGGACTCTTGCCTGCCGTAATGTGTAAAATAGGGACTTTTTTTTCTTCCTGTGGTGACCGTGATGGCCCACGCCCATTTTCATGAGACCACGCCCATTTAAACGAGACCACACACCCTGCCAGAAGCGTGCGCACCTTCGGCGCGTGCATGCTTTTTCTTTTTATAACTATGGGGGGGCGCATTTTTTTTATGTGAAGGGTGGGCGCATTTTGAAATGTGGCCCAATCATGCTCTGTTGACAGCTGAAGACTGACTTTGATACTGCCTGCCGTACTGTGTAAAATAGGAACACGTGTCTGCTGCAATGTGTAAAATGGGGACTCTTGCCTGCCGCACTGTAAAAATGGGTACACTTGCCTGCCGCACTGTGTAAAATGGGGACACGTGCCTGCCGCAATGTATAAAATGGGGACTCTTGCCTGCCACACTGTGTAAAAATGGGGACACTTGCCTGCCGCAATGTGTAAAATGTGGACACGTGCCTGCCGCAATGTATAAAATGGGGACTCTTGTCTGCCACACTGTGTAAAAATGGGGACACTTGCCTGCCGCACTGTGTAAAATGGGCATACGTGTCTCCGCACTGTGTAAAATGTGGACACGTGCCTGCCGCAATGTATAAAATGGGGACTCTTGCCTGCCACACTGTGTAAAAATGGGGACACTTGCCTGCCGCACTGTGTAAAATGGGGACACATGCCTGCCGTAATGTATAAAATGGGGACTCTTGTCTGCCATACTGTGTAAAATGGGGACACGTGCCTGCCGCAATGTGTAAAATGGGGACACGTGACTGCCGCAATGTGTAAAATGGGGACACGTGACTGCCGCAATGTGTAAACTGGGGACTCTTGCCTGCCGCACTGTGTAAAATGGGGACACTTGCCTGCCACACTGTATAGAATGGGGACACTTGCCTGCCGTACTGTATAGAATGGGGACACTTGCCTGCCGTACTGTGTAAAATGGGGACACTCTCCTGCCGTAATGTGTAAAATGGGGACACTTGCCTGACGTACTGTGTAAAATGGGGACACGTGCCTGCTGCAATGTGTAAAATAGGGACACGTGCCTGCCGCAATGTGTAAAATGGGGACACGTGCCTGCCGCAATGTGTAAAATGGGGACACGTGCCTGCCACAATGTGTAAAATGTGGACACGTGCCTGCCGCAATGTATAAAATGGGGACTCTTGTCTGCCACACTGTGTAAAAATGGGGACACTTGCCTGCCGCACTGTGTAAAATGGGCATACGTGTCTCCGCACTGTGTAAAATGTGGACACGTGCCTGCCGCAATGTATAAAATGGGGACTCTTGCCTGCCACACTGTGTAAAAATGGGGACACTTGCCTGCCGCACTGTGTAAAATGGGGACACATGCCTGCCGCAATGTATAAAATGGGGACTCTTGCCTGCCATACTGTGTAAAATGGGGACACGTGCCTGCCGCAATGTGTAAAATGGGGACACGTGACTGCCGCAATGTGTAAAATGGGGACACGTGACTGCCGCAATGTGTAAACTGGGGACTCTTGCCTGCCGCACTGTGTAAAATGGGGACACTTGCCTGCCGCACTGTGTAAAATGGGCATACGTGTCTCCGCACTGTGTAAAATGTGGACACGTGCCTGCCGCAATGTATAAAATGGGGACTCTTGCCTGCCACACTGTGTAAAAATGGGGACACTTGCCTGCCGCACTGTGTAAAATGGGGACACGTGCCTGCCGCAATGTATAAAATGGGGACTCTTGCCTGCCACACTGTGTAAAAATGGGGACACTTGCCTGCCGCACTGTGTAAAATGGGGACACATGCCTGCCGCAATGTATAAAATGGGGACTCTTGCCTGCCATACTGTGTAAAATGGGGACACGTGCCTGCCGCAATGTGTAAAATGGGGACACGTGACTGCCGCAATGTGTAAACTGGGGACTCTTGCCTGCCGCACTGTGTAAAATGGGGACACTTGCCTGCCGCACTGTGTAAAATGGGGACACGTGCCTGCCACAATGTGTAAAATGGGGACACGTGCCTGCCACAATGTGTAAAATGGGGACTCTTGCCTGCCGTGCAAAATAAAATGGGGACACGTGCCTGCCGCAATGTGTAAAATGGGGACACGTGCCTGCCGCAATGTATAAAATGGGGACTCTTGCCTGCCGTATTGTGTAAAATAGGGACTTTTTTTTCTTCCTGTGGTGGCCGTGATGACCCACGCCCATTTTCATGAGACCACGCCCCTTTTTAACGAGACCACACACCCGTGCCAGAAGCACGCGCACCTTCGGCGCGTGCATGCTTTTTCTATCTATGGGGGGGGGCGCATTTTTTTTTATGTGAAGGGGGTGGGCGCATTTTGAATTGCGGCCCAATCAAGCTCTGTTGACAGCTGAAGACTGACTTTGATACTAATGAATAATGGGTTTCCTGTTTCCAAATAAACATTTTAACTATGATCCAGTTCCTAAATAATATATTTGGGAGAGGTTCCTTGCACCCTGACTCATATTCCCATGTGCTTGTACCACTTAATTCACTATGACTTAGTCAACATCCTAGTGGACAAGATAAGCAGTAGCCTGAGGAAATATGCTAATGGGAGTGTTCTATATGTATATATGCCATATATAAAAAATACACAAACAGCCCCGTCCCCATGCTGACAACGGAGACATGACAGCTGAGAAGGTGAAGTATAGTGGGACAGTGACGGACCCGTCATAAGGCTGGTCCAAACTTACTAGTATTACTATTAATGCTTACATATACAGTATATAGAACAATACATACGTCATGACAGTACTGGTGACTTGTCTCCACCCTTGCTCCACTATGCTTTGTCTTGCACTCCTACAAACAGAACAAGGTAGTATGATGGTTGCAGACAAATCCATATTATATACTGTTGTAATCCAAAATAAAAATAGGCATGAAAAAGAAATACAGGTGCCTCTAGTTCAGTAATGATAAAACACTCAGTGATGTGTTTACAAATATTCCCCACTTCATATTCCACACACCTGAATCAGCTGGTTCTTTTTTTCACCAGACAGGTTTTACAAGTCCTACTCTTTTCTGTGACATATAGGGTGTAATAATTTCATACTTATAATGCGAACAGATGTTGTGTACGGCACGCTTTACTGTGATGAAGAAACGTGGACAGTCACTAGTAATTAAATTATAATTACAGTGTATCCTGTGTCATTTGTACAATAACATCAGAGGTTTTTAATTTTTATAATGTATGCTTTTGATTTTCTTTACAATAGATGCTTAATTTTAATCAGATTTAAATGACATTCCCTCTTGTCCCTATTTCCTTGTGGTATGTCCTATTTAAGTCTAGGTGGTAGGAAACGGTTATGTTCAATATTCACAACATAGAAAGAAATAAGAGAGCAGGTGCACCATACAACCATTGGAATTATAATAAACTTAACCATACATCATATCTGAGGTTCTTGGCATAAAATTGGCCAATATTATGAGCCTGTCCACCAATCGTCAAGATGACCTCATCGTGTAGGTCCCTAAAATTATAGGGGTTCGCCTCTGGGGTGCAGGGCACCCCCAAACCATCCCAGCCAAAGCACCCCAGGGCACCACACAAATAAAGCATTGCAGTGTTGGGTACAGTAAGTAACTGCTGAGTGTTAAGGTGGATACACACTAGGCAATGTGCTCCATGAGAGACATCACCTAATGTGTTCCCCTCCCGGACTAGGCCGCCCGACGTGGGCATACACACAGTGCGATATCGCACAGTGACATCATGCCGCGGCTGTGCCATCCATGCAGCTTTGGACGATGAGTCCAAATTGAGCTGCCTGTCTAGGTTAACGAGATGCGGGGCCGTGCATCATTCATTGTTTACTGCATACACACTGAGCAATATAGTAAACTAGCAATATAGTAAACTATATCGCTCAGGAAGGGTCAAAATTACTATATCGACTAGTGTGTATGGGCCTTTAGAAAGAGGACAGCAGTAAAGTATTAGTGTTAGAAAGGTGAGGTTAGCTGATCAATGTTAAAAGTGTTTTTAAATAAATATTTTTTAATGGATGATCTAATTGGATAGCCTGTAAAAAATATTACATAAGGGAAAATCTGATGTAAACAGGAGAAAATTAATTAAATGTGCCCAAAGAAACAAGAAACTTACCACACTTCTTCCTACACCCTGCCATATTGATTGGATTATTGCTTTAATTTATTGGTTTTATTCAATCCATGCTTCTTCTGAATAGATGCGCACAGCATCTATTCACAGGAGACAGAGGGGCTGGGGGCATGTGTCTATTCGTCTATTCACAAAGCACTGGCCATGCTTCCACTGTTATGAAAATTGAGGCGTAGCTGGCGTTTGCGGTATTGCTGCAAAGCCATGCCCCTTTTCCCTGAGGACACACCCACTTTTGGGGTGGGACACACTGGGGTCAATGTTACTGCAATTTTCTCGGTAAGTGATGCAGCTGTGGAGTAACCCAACAAGTGAGACAGAGGCTGCTTGTAGTGGAGACTGCTGAACGATGCTGGGGCCAGGGCAATTGTTACCTTTGGAAAAATATTAGTTCTCCATTAGTGGTAACAGGATGTCTAGGTGCCGTGCATTACTGCTGCCCTCTTGTCACAGATCTAGCTCCAGTCCGCAGCAGCTCCCTATGTGCTGGCTGTATGACTGTGGCTGCAGAACACCCCCAGCTATAACTGCCCACCTCGGCCCTGTATGTCTCAGTCCACCTAATTTAAAAGCCTGCCAAACAAGTTACATACATGCATCTCATCAAGTTGCATTCAATTACATTCTGTGCAGGCGCCATAGCGCCATCCACTGCTGCCCTATGGTATATGTAGTTCCCAGAGACAAAATAGCCCATTAAGTCCTTTTCTCGCAAGATCTGTCCCTAGATGCGATAACTGACACATCCCTGCAATGTATTTATCGCATTGTGGATTTGGTTGTATTTGTCACATCCCATCTGCAAATGTAGGGGCAAATTCAGTAAGGATTGCAAAAATTACAAATGAGCAAAAATTGTGAGCAAAAGCAAAATTGCGAAAGCACGCCCAAACGGAAAAACTGCAAAACTAATTTAATTTAACAAAAAGAAGGTGGCCTTGTGAAATGTGCAAATATTGCGAAAACCATCCTAATAATCGCAAATTTTGCGTACATGTTTCTGATGTTGCATTTTTTGCTAACAGTGTGTTTCCCTTAAAAATTGCACAACCTACTTTCCTGCACCCAAATTAAAGAAATGAAACAACAATTGTAAATCAATTAAATCATCACTTAATTGGTCAAATGATCTTGTGGTAATTTAGCAATTATTATCTTAAAGACACCATAGTGTTTTTCTTCAAACATTGACTAATGGCCGTGTTTGAACTGTGTTCAAATATATTCAACTAGAGAGAGTGTGAATTCTAGCCTCTAAACCCTACACAACAGCAATTATTGGTATATGTTTTAACAAACACACTTTTTTTGGAGTCAAAATATTTTAATTCGGAAACAACAGTAACATTTTTATTAAAAAAAAAAAAAAAAAAGTGTTTTTTGGATTGTGAAGTGGTCAAAACAGGATTTTAATACCTACCGGTAAATCCTTTTCTCCTAGTCCGTAGAGGATGCTGGGTTCCACTTCAGTACCATGGGGTATAGACGGTTCCGCAGGAGCCATGGGCACTTTAAGACTTTTTCAGAGTGTGAACTGGCTCCTCCCTCTATGCCCCTCCTCCAGACCTCAGTATAGGAACTGTGGCCCTCATTCCGAGTTGTTCGCTCGTTGCCGAATTTCGCTATATTGCGATTAGTCGCTTACTGCGCATGCGCAATGTTCGCAGAGCGCATGCGCTTAGTTATTTTACTCAAAAGTTAGGTATGTTACTCACGGCATTACGAGGATTTTTCTTCGTTATGGTGATCGGAGTGTGATTGACAGGAAGTGGGAGTTTCTGGGCGGAAACTGGACGTTTTATCGGTGTGTGTGAAAAAACGCTGCCGTTTCTGGGAAAAACGCGGGAGTGGCTGGAGAAACGGGGGAGTGTCTGGGCGAACGCTGGGTGTGTTTGTGACGTCAAACCAGGAACGAAACTGACTGAACTGATCGCAGTGGCAGAGTAAGTGTCGAGCTACTCAGAAACTGCTAAGAAATTTCTATTCGCTATTTTGCGAATCTTTCGTTCGCAATTCTGCTAAGCTAAGATACACTCCCAGAGAACGGCGGCTTAGCGTGTGCAATGCTGCTAAAAGCAGCTAGCGAGCGAACAACTCGGAATGAGGGCCTGTGCCCAGGGAGACGGACAATTCAAGAAAAGGATTTACTTTTAAGTTAATGGTGAGATTCATACCAGCTCACACTTCAACCATGCCGTACAACATGGCATTCAACATAACACATGCCAACAAGCATGACCATTGCAGCAACGTGCTGAAAACAATTTTAACACAACACCTGTGTAAAACCATAACAAAATAACTACTGCAGGTAAAGTACGCACTGGGCTGGGTGCCCAGCATCCTCTACTGACTAGGAGAAAAGGATTTACCAGTAGGTATTAAAATCCTGTTTTCTCATACGTCCTAGAGGATGCTGGGGTCCACTTCAGTACCATCGGGTTATACCAAAGCTCCAGTACAGGCGGGAGAGTGCGGATGACCTTGCAGAACCGATTGACCAAACTTTAGGTCATCAGCGGCCAAGGTGTCAAACTTGTAAAACTTAGCAAACGTGTTTGTCCCCGACCAAGTAGCTGCTTGGCAAAGCTGTAATGCCGAGACCCCCCGGGCAGCCGCCCAGGATGAGCCCACCTTCCTTGTATAATGGGCATTCACCGAATTCGGTATCGGCAATCCTGCCGTGGAATGAGCGTGCTGAATCGCACCTCTGATCCAGCGCGCAATCGTCTGCTTAGAAGCAGGGCACCCAATCTTGTTGGGATCATACAGGACAAACAGTGCCTCTGTTTTCCTTATCCGAGCTGTTCTCGTGACATAAATTTTCAACGCTCTGACCACATCAAGAGACTTTGAAGCAGCTAAGGTGTCAGTTGCCACTGGCACCACAATAGGTTGGTTCACATGGAAAGAAGAAACCACCTTTGGAAGAAATTGCTGATGAGTTCTTAGTTCAGCCCTATCTTCATGGAAGATCAAATAAGGGCTCTTGTGAGACAAGGCCCCCAACTCAGACACCCTCCTTGCGGATGCCAAGGCCAACAGCATGACCACTTTCCAAGTGAGAAACTTTAACTCCACCTCCCGGAGAGGTTCAAACCAATCTGATTGAAGGAACTGCAACACCACGTTAAGATCCCACGGTGCCGGGGGGGGGGGGGGGGGGGGGGGCGCCTGGATGTTGCTCTGTGCAGAGGTGCACTCTTAGAGCTCCTGCTGGTAGAGGTTTATTTTCCCTCCTGCAAACTGCCTCTGTTGCTGGTACTGACCCAATTGGACCTGCCCACAGTTGTGCACCACTTGTGAGGCTCGGGGAGGCTGGAGAGTGGCCCCCTGCAACTTTAAACACTTGAGGCCTACCTCCTGTTCAGAGACCGGGACCTGGAGTTTGGGACTCCCCCGGAATCGAGCTCCAGGATCGGAACGCGGCCGCGCCGGGACTCATAGCAGCTCCCCCCGACCCCTCTGACGATCCCCCCACAGCCTCTTACCGGCTCCAGACCCTCGGGAGCGACGACAAAGAAGAGGCACCCCTGTTTTGCCCTCCGGAGCCGCGACTACTGCCTCTCAGCTCCTGCACCTCTCTTGCCGGCGGCCATCTTGCTCCACCCGGCCTGCTTCTCAGCCCCTCCAGCCTGCTCACACACGCACCGGATGCCCTCCCTGTGCTTCCCATACCCCCTGGGCGGCCTCCCACGGTGGAGTGGTGTTGTCTGCCGTCTCCCCTAAAGCTCCTGCGGGTCGCGGCCTATGTGAGGACCGGGAGCCGCGGCCTAGATTTCCAGCTCTCCCCCACCGGAAGTGCCCTATCGGCGCGGAGGCCCGAAATTGGCCTCTCCTAACCTGGCAGCAGCTGTGGGCGGCCTGTTCCTCTTCTGTGCACATCTCCTACATCCTGGCCCCTGTAAAGAGACGCCGAAGTGTCCCTGGAGCGGAGTTTAAATACACAGTGAGACTTTGCCTATCTGACCCCTGGATCACTGTGCTGCTGGTTGCTGGCTGATTGTCTGACTTCTCACTCCCCTCTGCCAGCTGAGAGCCCATCTTCTAGGCTCTACGGGCAGGTGATGGTCTGCTGTCTGGCCCCTTGTGATACCGACCTTCTGATGTAGTCAAGACCGCTTATACACCACCACCCTTGCCCTTGTCCTTTATGCTTACCTAACTCTCCGTCATATCTTCTACGGGATCCCCGGCTTTCCTAGCTCCGCCGCCTCGCCTTTGGAATTACATCTTCTGAGAATGCCCCCTAAAAAGGTTAAAGAGGTCCTGCCTCCCAGAGTATCTTTCCCATCTCAGAAAGTGGCCCCTACCTCCTCCTCTGTACGGAAGTCTCCTGCCGCTATTTCTGCACAAGATACTCCCTGCAGCCCTGCCTCTATGCCGGGGTTTGACCCTGACTCCGACGCTCCTCTCACGGTCAAAACTCTGTATCAGGCCCTCTCCGCGTTTAAAACGGAGTTGTCTCAAGATCTTACAGCGGCTATCCGGGAGATTAAGACGGAACTGACCGCTGTAGGAGACCGTACAGATCATTTGGAACGGAAAAGTAGAGGAACTGGTCTCGACCTCATAGCGGCCCATGATCAACAGCAAAGTGACCTTGAGGCGTTTAAAGTCAAGATCGCGGATATAGAGGACCGATCTCGGCGTAATAATATAAAAATTCGAGGCATCCCCGACTCCGTGCAGAACTCTGAATTGGAAGATTACGCCACCGCATTATTCCGGAAGCTTTTGCCTAGAGCCGAACCCAGGGAGCTGCTTATAGACAGAATTCATAGACTGCCGAGACCACGCTCGGTAGCCTCCTCGCTCCCGAGAGATACGCTCATGAGAGTGCATTTCTTTACGACGAAAGAACGCATCCTGAAAGCGTCTCGAGAGGCGGGCGACTCTGCTTCTGATGTGCTTGGCGGTTTGCAACTTTTCCCGGATTTCTCTGCTTTGACTTTGGCCAAACGATTTAAAATAAAAGACAATTACATGTATAAATACAGTATATACATTTTTTTCAGAACACCACACACACACACACACACACACACACACACACATATACGCACGCACACATACATACATTTATTTATCTTAATATAGGAAATGGGGGGGGCGCCAATATTTATCTTGCCTCCGGGCAACTGGGATGAACTTACGCCACTGCGACTCTCTAATGATACTTCTAAAGGTGAGATCTCGTTCTGGTACAAGACACTACTAGCACTGATCCCCGTTTCTAAAACTAGAGCCCAAATCCGGTGGGAGGAGGATATTGGTTGTACCTTACATGACACACAATGGCAACACATTTTTCTGTCTTCTTTTACAATGTCTAAATGCCTGAACCACACCGAGATGCACGTTAAGTTACTGCATAGATTATACCTCACACCTGATAGGTTGCACACAATTTGGCCTGCATGTTCAAAGTTCTGTTGGCGTCTGTGCGGAGAGGTAGGCCACCTCTTCCATATTTTTTGGACCTGCCCCCATATTAAACTATATTGGGTCGAGGTATTTGGGCTAATTAACAAAGTTCTTGAGCTTAACCTGCCCCCCTCCCCTCTCATAGCTATATTGAACGTATTCCCGCAATCCGTGGGGGCCCATTTACATTATGTTTTAGGCCATATTTGTCTCGCTGCCCGTACGGCCCTGGCTCAGAACTGGAAACAATCCTTACCGCCCCCTCTATTGAAAGTCATACACAAAATCCAGCTACACTTTTTGATGGAGACTGAGTACATCCCATATTCCTCTTCTGCTAAATCCCCCCTAGTACGCTGGATGCCTTGGCATGTTTTTGTCACAGAGGGTGAGGGTACACAATTGGTACTTCGTTCCACCTCCCCGGACATACCCCCTCAGAGCCTCTCTGCTGCTGGGGACCTCCCCCTCCCTTGAGTCTAGATGTGCCCCCTTCTCAACGCTGTAATTTGTGTTATTACGCGGAGCCCAATGTCACCTTTGTTTGCCTTTATTTTATTCGCCTCTATACTACGCTATTCTTTCTTATTTTCTATTTTACTGGGTCCACTGCAGTTTTCCTGATGAACATATTTGACTGGCTTTGAAATGTATGTATATTTTCATCATTTTGTTGTCTCATGTATTTTTGTATTGATTCCCCCCCTCCCTATTTTCCTTCTGTACCTCTGTTTTGCAAACAAAAAATTTAATAAAAATTATTGATGACAAAAAAGATCCCACGGTGCCGTAAGAGGCACAAATGGAGGTTGGATGTGCAGAACCCCTTTCACGAACGTCTGAACTTCTGGAAGGGAGGCTAATTGTTTCTGAAAGAAAACGGACAAGGCCAAAATTTGGACCTTGATTGAACCCAATCTTAAACCAGCATCCACACCCGCCTGAAGAAAATGGAGAAAACGTCCTAACTGAAATTCTTCCGTTGGAGCCTTTTTGGTCTCACACCAAGACACATATTTTCTCCAAATACGGTGGTAATGTCTAGACGTTACTCCTTTCCTGGCCTGAATAAGAGTGGGAATGACTTCTTTGGGAATACCCTTCAGGCTAGGATCCGGCGTTCAACAGCCATGCCATCAAACTTAGCCGCAGTAAGTATTGATACACGCACGGCCCCTACCGCAGCAGGTCCTCGCGAAGAGGAAGAGGCCGAGGATCTTCGATGAGTAACTCCTGAAGATTGGATACCAAGCCCTCCTTGGCCAGTCTGGGACAATGAGGATCGCTCGTATCCCCTGCTCTTCTTATGATCTTGAGAACTTTTGGTATTAGTGGAAGTGGAGGGAAGACATACACCAACCGAAACACCCACTGGGTCACTAATGCATCTATCTATCTATCTCTGAAGCTTCTTGTTGAGACGAGATGCCATCATGTCTACTTGAGGAACTCCCCAAAGACCTGTCACCTCTGCAAAGACTTCTTGGTGGAGGCCCCATTCTCCTGGGTGGAGATCGCGTCTGCTGAGGAAGTCCGCTTCCCAGTTGTACACTCCCGGAATCAAAATTGCCGACAGAGCTCTTGCATGTCTGTCTGCCCAGAGGAGGATCTTTGTCACCTCTGCCATTGCCGCTCTGCTTTTCGTTCCTCCCTTATGGTTTATGTACGCCACTGCTGTTACATTGTCTGACTGGATCTGTATGGGTTGATCTTGAAGAAGATGCACCGCTTGTATAAGGCCGTTGTAAATGGCTCTCAACTCCAGAACGTTTATGTGAAGACAGGTTTCTTGACTTGACCATCTTCCTTGGAAGCTTTCCCCCTGTGTGGCTGCTCCCCAGCCTCGGAGACTTGCATCCGTGGTTACTAGGACCCAGTCCTGAATCCCGAACCTGCGTCCCTCTAGGAGGTGAGAACTGTGTAGCCACCACAGGAGCGAAATTCTGGCTTTGGATGACAGGATTATCCCCTGATACATGTGGTAGATGGAATCCGGACCACTTGTCCAATAGGTCCCACTGGAATACTCTGGCATGGAAACGGCCGAACTGTAGGGCCTCGTAGGCTGCTACCATCTTCCCCAACAAACGTATGCATTGATGAATCGACACTTTTGTTGGTTTTAGAATTTGTTTGACCATTCTCTGGATTTCCAGAGCCTTTTCCACTGGAAGAAATACCCTCTGTACTTCTGTGTCCAGTATCATCCCCAGAAACGATAATCTTGTCGTCGGTTCCAACTGTGACTTTGGAAAAATTATGATCCAACCGTGTTGTTGAAGTACTGTCAGGGAAAGTGCAATGCTCTGCACCAACCTTTCCCTGGACCTCGCCTTTATCAGGAGATCGTCCAGGTAAGGAATTATGTTGACTCCTTGCAGCCGAAGGAGGACCATCATCTCCGCCATCACCTTGGTAAACACCCTCGGTGCCGTGGAGAGCCCGAACGGTAACGTTTGAAATTCGTAATGACAATCCTGCACTGCGATCTCAGATAAGCTTGATGTGGAGGATAGATAGGAACATGTAAGTAGGCATCTTTTATGTCCACTGACACCATGAAGTCCTTCTCCTCCAGACTGGAAATCACTGCCCTCAGAGATTTCATCTTGAATTTGAACCTTTGCAGGTAGAGATTCAGTGTTTTCAGGTTTAGAATCGGTCTGACCGAGCCGTCCGGCTTCGGGACTAAGAAAAGGCTTGAATAAAATCCTTCTCCTTGTTGCGACAAGGGAACCAGGACAATCACTTGATCCTGACACAATTTTTGTATTGTTGCTGATACCACTTCCCTGTCTGGAGCAGAAGCTGGTAAGGCCGATTTGAAAAATCGGCATGGGGGAATGCCTTGAAACTACAGCTTGTACCCGTGGGACACTATTTGTAAGACCCACGGGTCCAGGCCAGATTGAACCCAAATCTGAAGATTTTCAGACGTGTCCCCACCTGAGCGGACTCCTGCAATGGAGCCCCAGCGTTATGCTGAAGATTTGGCAGAAGCAGAGGTTGATTTCTGCTCCTGCGATCCTGGAGACGCTGTGGACTTTTTACCTTTTCCCCTTCCTTTACCTGCAAAGAAAGGGGAACCTTTACCCTTTATTCGGCCAAAAGGACTGCATCTGAGAGTGATGCGTCTTTTTCGCCGGCACAGGAGCATTAGGCAAAAATGTCGACTTACCTGCGGTAGCCGCAGAAACTGAGGCATCCAGCCCATCTCCAAACAAGGCCTCGCCCTTATACGGGAGAGCCTCCATATTCCTTTTGGAATCTGCGTCTGCATCCATTGGCGAATCCACAACGCCCTACGTGCTGAAATCACCATTGTAGCGGCTCTTGATCCCAAGAGACCAATGTCTTTCATGGCTTCCAGCATGTACGCAGCAGCGTCCTTTATATGACCTAACGTTAGGAGTATCTCGTCGCTATCTATCGTGTCAATGTCAGATGACAAGTTTTCTGACCACTTTTCTATAGAACTACTCACACACGCACAGGCAATGGTAGGCCTGAGTAGTGTCCCATTGGTCACATAAATAGATTTCAACGTAGTCTCTAACTTGCGGTCTGCCGGCTCCTTTAGTGAAGCCGTCCCAGGCACAGGGAGAATCACCTTTTTTATTAACCGTGACAGGGCACTGTCTAAAATGGGGGGTGACTCACACCGTTTCCTGTCCTCTGCAGGAAAAGGTAAGGGTCAGGGTTTGTCCAGACTCCCTCAAAGAGTCCGTTCAGTTCATGAGATAGAGGGAAAGTTACATTAGGTTTCTTCTCTTTATTACAGTAAGCCTTCTTTTGTGGTAAAGGAGGGGGCTCCGTAACTTCTAACAACTCCCTTATAGCAACAATCATGTATTGAATGTTTTTTGCTAACTTTGGATCTATTCCCCTGGAATCACTAGGGTCAACACAGGAATCAGAGTCCGTGTCGGTATCAGTTTTTACTACTTGTGCAAATTACCTTTTTTGTGAACCAGAAGGGTCCCCTGTGGATGAAAAGGCAGAACTATGAAAAATCACGTCTTCCACTGATTTTGTCCAGTTTTCTGCATGAGACTCAGACTTATCCAATCTCTTACTGATATTATTCACACTATCATGTAATTCTTTCACCCATTCAGGCTCATGGTGCGACGGCAGTGCCACCACATAACATCCTTGTGTCCCTAAAATGGCTTCCTCAGGGGAAGAGCTCCCTCCCTGACTCAGACATGTCACACACGTGCAAAATCACACCACAGACACTCCGGGGCTACTGGAGACAGACCCACAGCAAAATCTGTCAGAGGGACACAGAAGGGCATTGCCAGTCCACAACTCGGCGCCAAAATAACAAATTCCTGTGAAACGTTGTTTTCACACCGAGACTTGTAGAGCGCTTATATAATGCCAATATAGGTTATGACACCTAAATAATACACTCCCCCTGCTGCTGCTGGGCAGAAATGGCGCTGAGAAGTGTGCTGGCTGCCTGAGGAAGAAGCTCCGTCCCCTGTAATGGCGCATTTCCCCTCAGGTATTAGACATAATCTTTATACTGGCGGGGGGTGTAGGACTGTGTAAAACATCGTATGCTACCTTTTGCCAGTGAGAGTAGGGTTCATGCTGTCCAGGCGCACTGCACCCTGCTGGGTTCTGTGTATATGGATAGCATGCTCGCGCAGCATTCCCACTCGCTGCGCGGTACCTTAAGCCGCCACGATGACTGGAGATCCCTCTCTGCAGATCTCCGGTAACACTACTCACCAGTCTTCTGACTTCTGGCTCTGTTAGGGGGGTGACGGCGTGCTGTGGGAGTGAGCGCATAGCCGCAGCTAGTGTTCAGTACCCTTCAGGAGCTAATGGTGTCTTGTCAGCAGAAGCAGAGCCAGGAAACTACATAGGAAGTTGGTTCCTACTTCTTGCCCCTAAGTCCCACAAAGCAGGGAGACTGTTGCCAGCAGCCTCCCTGTAAAATAAAAAACCTAACATAAAGTCTTTTAGTAGAACTCTGTAGAGCTCCACTAGAGTGAGACCAGTCTGCCTGGGCACAGTTTCTAAACTGAGGTCTGGAGGAGGAGCATAGAGGGAGGAGCCAGTTCACACTCTGAAAAAGTCTTAAAGTGCCCATGGCTCCTGCGGAACCGTCTATACCCCATGGTACTGAAGTGGACCCCAGCATCCTCTAGGACGTATGAGAAACATTACATATTATTGTTTCTTTGCTTTTATTTACATACCTTAGCTTAAAGGTGTGTACACACGGTGAGATCCTTGCTATGGCCGATTTTGACTATGCGATTTCCCTTGAACTCCCCGGAGCCCAGCACCACAGATTTTGACTAACTTTTCTTGAGATATGGACTATGGGGGTAATTTCAAGTTGATCGCAGCAGGAATTTTTTTAGCAGTTGGGCAAAACCATGTGCACTGCAGGGGAGGCAGATATAACATGTGCAGAGAGAGATAGATTTGGGTGTGGTGAGTTAAATCTGCAATCTAAATTGCAGTGTAAAAGTAAAGCAGCCAGTATTTACCCTGCACAGAAACAAAATAACCCACCCAAATCTAACTCTCTCTGCAAATGTTATATCTGGCCCCCTGCTGTGCACATGGGCCCTCATTCCGAGTTGATCGGTCGCAAGGCGAATTTAGCAGAGTTACACACGCTAAGCCGCCGCCTACTGGGAGTGAATCTTAGCTTCTTAAAATTGCGACCGATGTATTCGCAATATTGCGATTACTAACTACTTAGCAGTTTCAGAGTAGCTCCAGACTTACTCTGCCTGTGCGATCAGTTCAGTGCTTGTCGTTCCTGGTTGACGTCACAAACACACCCAGCGTTCGGCCAGGCACTCCCACCGTTTCTCCGGCCACTCCTGCGTTTTTTCCGGAAACGGTAGCGTTTTCAGCCACACGCCCCTGAAACGCCGTGTTTCCGCCCAGTAACACCCATTTCCTGTCAATCACATTACGATCGCCGGAGCGAAGAAAAAGCCGTGAGTAAAAATACTTTCTTCATAGTAAAGTTACTTGGCGCAGTCGCAGTGCGAACTTTGCGCATGCGTACTAAGCGGATTTTCACTGCGATGCGATGAAAAAGAACGAGCGAACAACTCGGAATGAGGGCCATGGTTTTGCCCAACTGCTAAAAAATTTCCTGCTGCGATCAACTTGGAATTACCCACTATGCCCCTCATTCCGAGTTGTTCGCTCGCTAGCTGCTTTTAGCAGCATTGCACACGCTAAGCCGCCGCCCTCTGGGAGTGTATCTTAGCTTAGCAGAATTGCGAACGAAAGATTAGCAGAATTGCAAATAGAAAATTCTTAGCAGTTTCTGAGTAGCTCCAGACTTACTCAGCCATTGCGATCAGTTCAGTCAGTTTTGTTCCTGGTTTGACGTCACAAACACACTGCGAACCTTGCGCATGCGTAGTAAGCGACTAATCACAGTATAGCGATAATCGGCAACGAGCGAACAACTCGGAATGACCACCTATGTGTGCTTACGATTTTGGCTTATGTAAAATTTTGGCTTATGTGAGATTTTGACTATCTCATTATAATAGTGGGATGACATTACAGGGTTTAGGGGAGTGTCTTTTTCGACTGTCAGCTATTTTTAAAACAGTGCATTTCTACTCTGTGGCTGTGCACTGTGTGGTTGATTTTTTTAATTTTTTTTACAGTTACCCCATGGATTCTACATGGACAAGAGGACCGAGGGAATGCGTGGGACACTAGGTAAGTATGTGTGAGTGTGTAGGTGTGTGGTAATAAACTTTTACCTTCACGGTGTGCGTGTTTTGTCTTTCTTGGGGTATTTCTTTTATTGTGGAACTACAGGTAATTTAATTCTCTGCATGCTGGTACTTGTGGTTCTTCAAGTACCAGCATGCGGGGAGGCTTGCTGAGACTTGTAGCTCCACAGCAAAAGACAATATTCTTTTTTTTACACAATTTTGGCTATCTGCCCGGCACCCACCGCCCAGGGGTGCTGGGGACAGCCTTATGCTTCACTTCTGGCCCTTGGGTGCCTGGAGGGGGGACCCCTTTATTTAAGGGGTCCCCCCCCCCCCGGGAACCCCGGCTAGGTGTGACTAGTTGGGGTGTTTGAAGTGTATAAAAGTGTCCCACGGCTGTGGCATCACCTCCCTGGCTAGTGGAGCCCGGTGCTGGTTTAAAAAATATGGGAGACCCATACTTTTTTTGTCACCCGTATTTTCGGAACCAGGACCGGTCCATGAGCCCGGAGCTGGTTGCTTAAACATGGGGGGCCCCTACTCCATTTTTCCCCGTATTTTTGCAACCAGGACCGGCTCAAGGAGCCCGGGGCTGGTTATTCTTTTTGGGTGGACCTGCACATCGTGACTAAGGGGGTCATTCTGACCTGATCGCTCGCTGCAGTTCATCGCAGCGATCAGGTCTGAAGTGCGCCGGCACATGGCTAACAGCCGACGGCTGTCGTTGCCTTGCGATCGCCTCTGCCTGATTGACAGGCAGAGGTGGGTGGAGGCAGCACAGCCGCTGTTTTGCGGGCGTAGTTCGCCCAATAAAGGCGTGGCCGAACCATGAGGGGTGCGGGCCACAGCAGCTGCGTGACGTCACACGGAGCCGCTGTGACCCAGGCAGTGATGAGTAGCTCACGGCCAGCATGCAAAAGCTGCGCTGGCCGGGAGTTGGGGGGGGGGGGTGCAGGCCTGACATGCGGGGCAGACTAGCCCTGTGCTGGACGTCCCCCCGCATGTCAGTGTGCCTGATCGTAGCCCTGCAAATTTGGCAGGGCTACGATCAGGTCTAAATTAGGCCCTTATAAAACATGACCCAAAAATTGTGAAAAGCATGACCCATAAAAAGACACTTAAAAAATGTGTGGTTTTCGCCAGTATTCCCCCACCTTCGTCACAGCAACACTCAGCACCCATCCATTTACCCCCCCCCCCCCCAAATCCACCATCCCCCACCTAAAAACGCTATTGGGCGTTTTTGCAAACACTGCCAAGAACACAATATATCCCACATTACATTTTTAAAAAACACGCAACACAATTTTTTTTTTGTTAAACCTTTATAAAAAATAAATTGAATATGTAAAATACAACGCCAATTCTGGTCAGGATTCATACATTGTGCCATGAGAACGAGTGCCTTTTTACAGGGACCATGTCAACAGAACAGGAATCGGGCATATCCCAGTACAGCAAATTTCCAAACAGTCTTGAAGGAACACAAGAAGTGCAGTGATCACAACGATCCATAGTCCGGGACAGTGAGGTCACAAAACCGACGCTGCAGTACTAATGACCTCATAAAGTTCACTTGGAGCAGGAGCGTAGGATAAGGTCACCAGTAGATTTTTCCAACAAAACTAAAAAAACGGGTACAAAAAAACTAATTATAAATTAAAATGGCGTGGGTCGCCCAGGACAGAGGCCTGTGTACTCAGCATGTCCGAGTACATACCACTGGATGAGGTGCTAGATTGGGGGGAGGGGCTGGGCTGTGTGGCTCCCGCCGGAAAAAAAGTTGTTTGCGGAGGAGGGTTTACCGGCGCATGCTCCATGGGGGGGTGGTATGGGAAGGTGGGAGGGGGCAAATTTGGGAGATGCCAATGGTCAGATGGCACTATCTCACACGCCAGCACCAGTGGCGTGAGGTAGCATCACATACTAACCGTTTAAGGATCATCTTTTGATCCTCCATCATCAATCGAATCTCCGCTGCAATATAATTGCAGAATTGTGGCTCCACATCCGGGGGCCTATGCAGAACCTCCTCGGCACATAGAAAAAACTGCTGGGGCCAGGGGGGTGCTATAGGGGGCAGAAGTGGTCCTCCTCGCCGTGCGCCTTCATCTTGGTGGACGCCGCTGCGGGGGTGTCACCGGCTCCACTACTGGCTTCTCCACTTCTGCCCCTTGGCCTGTGGTAGGCTCCTCCTACAGCTCCGGGGTAGGTTCCTGCAATATAAGAAAAAGTAAAATGAGGTCTATGTCAAAATTTGTGGGTGGCATACCAAACAAATGTGTGTGTACTTACCAGATCCAGACTCTCCTGGGCCTCCTCTTTTACAAGAACTGGAGATTCTGGATCCAGAGCGTCCCGTGACCTTACCCGCGGCTCTTGCTCTATAATGAACTTAATTTGGTCATAGTATTACAGCGTCGGATAATAGACCTCATCAGTCCTGGCTCCGGATCGCTGTGAATCCTGTACCTTCTCGTGTTCCTTGACAAAGACTGTTCAGAAATTTGCTATTTTCTTTTTCACCCAAGGCACATTGGCAACAGAGCTTCGGCCTCTACTGTACTCGATAAGCTCCTGATATGCCCGATTCCGCTTGGTTCTGTTAGCATAGTCCAGGCTTCTGACACGCCACAAGCACTCATTCTCATGGTACAGATCAATGAATCCTGACCAGAATTGGCGGTACTCGTCAGTTGACATTGCTGGTTGAAAATAAAATAACACAATTAACCTACAAAATACAACAGTCACATACAAATAGCCTAAAAATACTAATAATTAATATAATTATATATATATTTTATCATATTAAAATACGCAGCACCCAAAACATGCATACCTTAATGCGTCTCCCCCCTCCCCCCAAACATTGGTGGTGTACAGTGTCCCATCTCTATGCAGCCTCCCCTGTCCCCATGTGCCTCCCAGTGGTGCAAGTAGAAAAAAAGTATTAGTGGTACTGTGTGCGTGTGCCAAAGGGGCGCAGCCCCCCCCCCCCAAAAAAAGGGTGTGGCCGAATGCCACAAGGGGGAAAAGGCAATAAAATGGGTGTGTGTGATAGACATATGGGGGGGCCAGATACACATATGAACCCAATAGTGCCAGAAACACAAATGTCCCCCAGTGCCAGAAACACAAATGTCCCCAGTGCCAGAAACACACATTGACCCCAGAACCAGATACAGAAATGCCACACGGTGCCAGAAACACAAAAGCCCCACAGTGTCAGAAACACAAATGCCCCCCAGTGCCAGGTACACACATTGCCCCCAGTGCCACATACACAAATGCCCCCCAGTGCCACATACACACATTGGCCCCAGTGCCACATACACTGCACCCCCCAGTGCCATATTGCCCCCAGTGCCAGATACATTGTCCCACAGTGCCAGATACTGCCCCCCCAGCGCCAGATACATTGCCCCCCCAGTGCCAGATACATTGCCCCACAGTGCCAGAAACACTGCCCCCCCAGTGCCAGATACATTGCCCCCCAGTGCCAGATACATTGCCTCCCAGTGCAAGATACATTGCCCCACAGTGCCAGATACATTGCCCCCAGTGCCAGAAACACTGCCCCCCCCAGCGCCATATTGCCCCCAGTGCCAGATACTCTGCCCCCCCAGCACCTGATACAGTGCCCCCAGTGCCAGATACAGTGCCCCCAGTGCCAGAAACCGTGCCCCCAGTGCCAGATACCGTGCCCCCAGAGCCAGATACCGTGCCCCCAGTGCCAGATACAGTGCCCCCCAGTGCTGCCCCCCACCCCGCTGCTGATACTTACCGTTTTTCTGCAGCCCACCGCTCCACGTGTTGCTTCTTCAGCGTCAACGTAGTGAATGAAGAAAATGGACGTGGCGGGGAGTGTCTGTGATGACGCAGATCGGCATCGCAAGCTCATATCGCAAGCTACTGGAAACACTTGCAATATGAACTAGATAGTACACCGATCTAGCAAGGACTGACTTGCCTGCACAGTCTATCTTTTCTTGCGATGCCGACCTGGCGGGATCGCGCATCGGGATCGAATCGGGATCGCAAGGTGACTTTCACCTTGCGATCTGCACTAATTTTTCTTGCAATTTTGACTATATAGTCAAAATCTAAAGAAAATATCTCACCGTGTGTACACACCTTAAGGAATTATGTGTAAATATTTGTTTCAATAAGTATACAAATGGAGCAGAATTTTCAAAACTTGAAAATAAAAAGATGGTGTTGCTGTTCTTCAACATATGTTTATGTGTGTAGCGCACAAATAAAATAAAAAAAAATATATATGTTTTGTTTAACAAAAAAATGTTGGTTGTTTAAAAAAATTTTTTAGGAAGCTAAATGTCATTCAGCAGATACTACTAAGCACAATGCTTGTAAAGGTTATTTTACATTTGCTTCTATCAAATAGTGTGGTTGTCAAACCTCGATTGTTAGTAAGTGTAAACACAAATCGGTTAGTAACATATATTTTCACAATCAACATGTGTTACAATACAGCTGAATGAAGTGATTTGTGGTCAGCGGTGTGAGCTTCTTCAGATGGGTGTAATGAAGCAATGATTGCAGTATACATGCAGTCTACAACTGAGGTCAGCTTGTGCAATTTTTAAGGTAGACCTGTAGTCACTCAGAAACTGCACATCAGAAATGTGCGATCTGTTGTAAAAATTGCGAATGCACCGTCCACCGACCATCAGTATACGCCCACAACCTGCCCCGCAACGCGCCTCTGATCGCAGTTTTTTGCGAGTCCAGCCCTTTAGTACGCCCCCTACACCATACTTGCTCTGTTCCTGGACTTTCCTGGTAATGTATGATTGCCATCACCTGTGGTGAGTTAGGTAATTGATAAGAAAGGTGTTTCACCACAGGTGATGGCAATAATACATTACCAGGAAAGTTGACAGGCATTCATCCAAACGGTTTACAATTTCAGTCCGTGCTCAAGTAACCCTTTGTCATTTTGTCTTTTAGACTGTATTAGCAAGCTTGTTGTTTATGTGAAGTTGCATTGTATGGCCCATATTGCAGTCTGAGCTGCATAGACTCCATAGACAATTGTACAGATATAACAAACACAAACCACAGAAAAAAAAAAAAAAATTCAGTAGAACTGAAACATCGATGGCGGGAAACCATCTGGTTCTCCCCCATCGATGGTAAAAGTATTCAACATCAGTCATAGACCATCGATGATTTAGAATTATTGATGGTCAATGGCCATCCCTAATGCAAAGTCCATATTCAGCGGGACTCAGTCTGCATAGCACCCTATCGACTTTTGCACATATTCCATTTTGTACACTCATTTGCCATGGGGGTAATTCCAAGTTGATCGCAGCAGGATTTTTGATAGCAATTGGGCAAAACCATGTGCACTGCAGGGGAGGCAGATATAACATGTGCAGAAAGAGTTAGATTTGGGTGGGTTATTTTATTTCTGTGCAGGGTAAATACTGGCTGCTTTATTTTTACAGTGCAATTTAGATTGCAGATTGAACACACCACACCCAAATCTATCTCTCTCTGCACATGTTATATCTGCCTCCCCTGCAGTGCACATGGTTTTGCCCAATTGCTAACAAAAATCCTGCTGCGATCAACTTGGAATTACCCCCCATGTACACATAACCCACAGCACAGAAAACATCACCATGTGCACATCCTTTATTGTGAATTTTAAAGTAGAAACTGCCATTTGTGCAGAGTTCATTTAAACATTAAAATACCTTCACACACCAGACTTTATCAATGGAGAAATAAAAGATTACTTTATAACAGTTATAAGATATGTTTGTCCTATTATTCAGCATGCAATGGTGATCCTTACACCGTGATATATTTCAGATGTTTAAATCCCCCCTTGAGCACCTGCTATGTAATGTGGGAGAATGTGTGGTATCCCATGTGTAACACCTGGCTAGTCTTCAGTTATGCTGGTACAGATCGTTGCTGTTTCTCCGCCTAAACGGAGGATTAGTCACGCCTAAGCAATAGCTCAGGTTGTTCAGTTGTAGCACGGACAGGCGCGTTGAGGCATGAATACATGCACAGCATGCAATACCCATCTTCACCACTGGGTGTCTAATGCTCCACTAATCCAGTACTGTAGTGGAATAGCGGCTGATTGATCTACAAGCTTTGGCAAATGGTCAGTGATGACTGTAATGTTACTGTATACTGTACACAAAGACCAATGGTCAGACGGAGTCAATTTAAAAAACAGAAACCAATAAATCAAACAATAAAATTAGTGTATACAGACGCAAGCGAACGTGTTAAAGCAACGGTCCATCGACGTTACGGTTATGTGAGCATCCATGTCCCGTAGACTAATCAATAAATAAAAACAGTGTATACACATGCAAATGAACGTGTTAAAGCAATGGTCCACTGACATTAGGCATACAGTACTGTATGTGAGCGTCCAAGTCTCATAGCCAATTCAGCAAAACCCATGGGAAGGGATCACTGCTTACATTTACACATGAGCTTGTGTCTCTATCACCAGGCATCGTGGCCAAACGGTGAAGTGTCCCGCGCCTCCCGGGTTTGATTCCCAATGTGTGAATACCTTTGTTTTTTTTTCTTCTTGACACTTTATTAATTATTTTTTTATAACATTCATCTATTTAAGAACCTTACATTCAATAGAATTATGTACACAGGAAAAGACCTGTTTCCATAACTAACTGTCGGGGCGTCTTACACGCAAATCCATAGCACAGTACTGTACTGTTTAATGTACATTCACTCTGGACCTCTCTAGTCCTCTCCCCCAACCAGAACGACTTTAGTATCAGCCCTTCATTTACATACTGTATTGACAATTTATTAACTGTGAGCTGGCCTCTTTGTCTGAAAAGATCAGTCTCTCAGGGGAGGGGGAAGGGTGAGGGGGGAGGGGGGGTTAACCAGCGGAGTTCAGAGACGCTGTCAAAAATATTCATTCTCTGTCGGTATCCCCCCCCCAAAAAAAAACAATAAATCAATAAAAATAGTGTATACAGATGCAAACGAATGTGTTAAAGCAATAGTCCATTGACATTAGGTTTATGTGAGCTATTAAATTAAAATTGGCTTAAAGCTTAATATCTCTGGTTCTGGGGTCCAATCAGCTCAGAACCAGGCTCGTATGGAACGGGAAGATGATTAGCTACTAGAGGATATTGACCCCAAGTTTCTGTCACCTCCACAAGGCTAATGGCAAGCATTGGAACCCATGGTGGGTCTGAATTAACGGGCCCATTATAGTCTATGGGAATGGGTCCACTTTGCGCCCCAATATCTCTGATTCTGGGTGTCCCAGAGACTCATGACCAGTACCATATGAAAGAGGAGACTCTTGGATTTTGGGGCAGACTGGCCACTAGTTTATGTGACACCGCAAAGGGAAATCACAAGCAACCGTGTGTCAGGTCCCCTCCAATTGTCTGCCCAGCTTGCACGGGATGTGGGGTTTCTGGCTAGATAGAAAATACTGTACAGAGATGCTAAGCATGGTGTTTTGGCATCCAGGAACTTAGGGAGGAGCTTTTATCTCTCCCCATTATACTTATAAAGATAACACTTGCTGCTAGCCTTTAGAGCAGAATATGTTACAAGGTGTTCGTACTACTTAGAACTCAAATAGAAAATACTGTACAGAAATGCTAAGCACTGTGTTTTTATATCCAGGAACTTATAGAGGAACTTTTATCTCTCCTCATTATACTTATAAAGATAACACTTGCTGCTGTAGCCTTTAGAGCAGAGTACATTACAAGCTGTTCGTGCTACTTAGTACTCAAATAGAAAATACTGTACAGAGACACTAAGCAATGTGTTTTGGCACCCAGGAACTTAGGAGGAGCTTTTATCTCTCCTCATTATACCTGTAAAGATAACACTTGCCGCTGTACCCTTTAGAGCAGGGGTGGGCAATTATTTTAGCTGAGGGGCCACTTGACATTTCCTGTCAGCATCCGAGGGCCACATACAAAATAGCAGCTCGCCCCACTTGCCAAAAATATAGGGACGTGGCTTCATGTGGAAGGGGTGTGGGCAAAAAATAATACAGATTCATATTAGGCTGCACAATAGTCTCCATTATTCAAATTGCGCCACACAGCGCCACTTACACACATTACACCAGGTAGAGCCCCTTTTACACACATTACGGCAGGTAGAGAGCCTTTTTACACATTAACATTCTATGTAGGATAATTATTGTGCAGCAAGCAAATTATCCAGTGTCTTATGGTCCCTGGGGAAAGGTGTGACACGGTGACAGAACACGGTGGGGGTGACACAGTGACAGAACACGGTGGGGGTGACACGGTGACAGAACACGGTGGAGGTGACAGAACACGGGGGGGGGTGACACGGTGACAGAACATGGGGGGTGTGACACGGTGACAGAACACGGGGAGGGGGGGTGACAGTGACAGGACACGGGTGTGTGACACGGTGACAGAACACGGTGGGGGTGACACGGTGACAGAACACGGAGAGGGGGGGTGACTGTGACAGAATACAGGTGTGTGACACAGTGACAGAAAACGGTGGGGGGTGACACAGTGACAGAACACGTGGAGGGGGGGTGACAGTGACAGAACACGGATGTGTGACACGGTGACAGAACACGGGGGGGGTGACATAGTGAAAGAACACGGGGAGGGGGGGGGTGACAGTGACAGAACATGGTGGGGTGACACGGTGACAGAACACGGGGAGGGGGGTGACAGTGACAGAACACGGGGGGTGTGACACAGTGACAGAACACGGTGGGGGTAACAGTGACAGAACACGGATGTGTGACACGGTGACAGAACACGGGGGGTGTGACACAGTGAAAGAACACGGGGAGGGGGGGGTGACAGAACACGGTGGGGGTGACAGTGACAGAACACGGGGGGTGTGACATGGTGACAGAACATGGTGGGGTTGACAGCAACAGAACACGGGGAGGTGACACAGTGACAGAATACGGGGTGTGTGACACAGTGACAGAACACGGGGAGGTGACACAGTGACAGAACACGGGGAGGTGACACAGTGACAGAACACGGGGTGTGTGACACAGTGACAGAACACGGGGAGGTGACACAGTGACAAAACACGGGGGGTGTGACACAGTGACAAAACACGGGGAAGTGACACAGTGACAGAACACGGGGGGGTGACATAGTGACAGAACACGGGGGGTGTGACATAGTGACAGAACACGGGGGGGGGGTGACAGTGACAGAACACGGGGGGGGGTGACACAGTGACAGAACACGGGGGGGGTGACATAGTGACAGAACATGGGGGTGACATGGTGACAGAACACGGGAGGGGTTGGTATAGCGAGAGCTAAAGATCTCTCCCCCAAACCTAAAAACAGTCTGACGCCACTGCCCGCACACACGCGCATACACGCGCACACACACACACACTTTCTTTCACTTTTCCCATTAACTTACTGATCTGGCTGGCAGTGGCAGGAAGGATGGATCTGTAGCAGTCTGGCTCTTGTCCCGTGTAGCTCCGCCCCCTGAGGGCCCGTGTAGCCCCGCCCCCTCATTGGCACGTAGTCCCGCCCCCTTCTCGGCTGAACACAGCCGTTGTCACTGGGGACTCTGGAGGAGGCTGCTACAACACAGCAGCAGGAGCAGTAGGGGAGAGAGGCGCCGCTGGCAGCTTGGAGGTACTGCAGTGCAGAGCAATGACAAGCAGCTCAGCCGGTCGGGCCGCTTGTCATTGCTCGCTGGTGGGAGGCAGTGGGCCGGGCAGGATCGGTTTGCGGGCCGTATTTTGCCCACCCCTACTTTAGAGCGTCTCTGTACGGTATTTTGTATTTGAGACTAAGGGCCTAATTCAGATCTGATCGCAGCAGCAAATTTGTTTGCTAATAGGCAAAACCATGTGCACTCAGAGCCGGCCATAGGCATAGGCAAACTAGGCAATTGCCTAGGGCATTTGATATGCCTAGGGGCATCAGCAGCTTCTGCTGATTAAAATGATATGCGGCATGCCTATATTCTGTGTGTAGCATTTCATATGCAGATACAGCCACAGTCTCACACAGTATATAGTGTAGGCATGCTGCATATCATTTTAATCAGCAGAAGCTGCTTGTGCATCCTAGCCACATAGCAATGCAAATAAGATGCATTTTTATTAAAAAAAGGTGCCTGATGTTAGCATTGAGGCAAGATTTATGAGGACACATCTGTATCCAAGCAGAGGCAGAGGTCACAGTGTTAGTGGCAGTGTGAGTATTGTGTGCATGTGAGTGGGTTGGTTGTGCAGTAGTGTTCAGAATATGTGTAAGGAGCATTATGTGTGTCATGTAAAAATGCATTAATAATGTGCAACATATGTGTATGGGGCACGATGAGTGTGTCATTATGTGTATAAGGGCATTAATAATGTGCGGCATATGTGTAACAGGGTACTACTGTATGTATGTTATTATGTGTAAAGGGGCACTAATAATGTGCAGCAAATGTGTAGGTGGCACGATGTGTATCATTATGTGTATAAGGGCATTAATAATGTGCGGCATATGTGTAAGGGACATTATGTGTAAAAGGGCATTAATGAAGGTTGTCATAATGTGTAAGGCGCATTATGTTTATAAGGACATTAATAAGGTGTCTCATATGTGTAAGGGGCATTACTGTGTGGAATTATGTGTTTAAATGCATTACTAATGTGTGGCATTATATGTATAAGGTGCTCTACTATGTGGCGCTGCGTATAGAAAGGGCACTACTGTGCCGTCTAATGTGAATAAAGAGCAAAATGGTGTGGTGTGGTGTAATGTGAATAAGGAGCAATTCAGTGTGATGTAATGTGAATAAGGGGCTCTACTGTGAGGAGTAATGTTTATAAGGTAAAGTGATACTACTGTGGGATGTAATATGAATTATGCACACTATCGCATGGTCAAATGTGAATAAAGTTGCAGTACTGTGTGGCATAATTGGAATTGGGGTTACTATTGTGTGGCCATGCCCCTTGCCAGCAAAAATACACCCCTGTTTGGGCTGTGTGCCAAATGTGCGAGCTGTTCCTATTTAAAGTATAGGGGGTACAAACACCAAAATAAGGACTGCTATGGGTGAGGGGTGATGGTGCTGGGAAAGAGGTGCAAGGTCAGAGGTGGAACCAGCGGTGGTGCTAGGGGGCACCAGCCAAAATCTTGCCTAGGGCATCATATTGGTTAGGGCCGGCTCTGTGTGCACTGCAGGGGAGGCAGATATAACATGTGCAGAGAGAGTTAGATTTGGGTGGGTTATATTGTTTCTGTGCAGGGTAGATACTGGCTGCTTTATTTTTACACTGGAATTTGAATTTCAGTTTGAACACACCCCACCCAAATCTAACTCTCTCTGCACATGTTATATCTGCTTCCTTTGCAGTGCACATAGAGGCTAATTCAGACCTGTTTGCTCGCTAGGTTTTTTTTTAAGTCCTGTGTTCGCATAGTCGCCGCCCATAGGGGAGTGTATTTTCGCTTTGCAAGTGTGCAAATGCATGTGTAGCAGAGCTGTACAAACAGATCTTGTGCAGTTTCTGAATTGCCCAGGACTTACTCAGCCACTGCGAACACTTCAACCTGTCCGGGACCGGAATTGACGTCAGGAACCCTCCCTACAAACGCATGCACACGCCTGCGTTTTTCCAAACACTCCCAGAAAATGGTCAGTTGACACCCACAAACGCCTTCTTCCTGTCAATCTCCTTGCGAACGCCCGTGCGAACGGATCCTTCGCATAAATCCATCGCTGAGTGGTGATCCGTTTTGTACCCGTGCGACGAGCCTGTGCATTGCAGTGCATACACATGTGGAGTTTAGACCTGATCGCCCGCTGTACAAAATCGCAGTCTAGCGATCAGGTCTGAATGAGGGCCATGGGTTTGCCCATTAGCTAACAAATTTGCTGCTGTGATCAGATCTGAATTAGGCCCTAAATCCCGAGTACACAACCCTGCTCCTGACCAGGGTCATGAAGCTAAGACCTGGGAATTTGCCGGCTTGCTAGACCCGGCAAATTCCTGGGTCACATGTCTGAAAACAGCATAAAAAGCACATGAGAGCAACTGGCAGCCCTGGATTGTAGAATGCCAGGGCAGACCCGGCTTATGTCTGAAAGGGATTTCAACATGGGAATTTTTCACATCTCTGGTGTAGTGCAGTGACGTGTGGTGAGGCGAGGCATGTGAGGCAGAACCTTTCCTGTCATACGCCAGCAGTGGCGTAACTAGGGGGGTGCTAGCAGACCCGGCAGAGGGGGACACCCCTATTACAGCACAAGCACATCCACTGAAGTGTCTTTCATTATATCCCCCAGCAACTTCAGGTAGACTGGCCGCATTCATATTTGGTGGTGCCCGGGCACAGAGTTGTAGCTGTGGGTCATCGCTCTGCATTTCTGGGCTCCCTCTATTGCTGCTCTGGCCGCGGGCGCCGCTGTGACAGCTGCTGGAGGATGTGCGGGATGCAGCGCGGGCCTCCTGGCTGAAGGGAGTGTGCAGCGCTGGATGGGCAGGGGACACTCTCCCTCCCAAGTATCTTCCTACTGCATGTCCGCACTCCGCAGCCTCCCAAACTTACAAGCTGCAGGGGGTGGTGAGCTCCTGGGCTGTGGCGGTGCTCTCCCCGGCCGGCCTCAGCCTTGGGGACACGGTGGCCCTGCAGCTGAGGATTGAGCCCCGCTACTTGGAGGCCTGGTTCAGGCTACCAAGCTGGGAGTGGTTCTCCCGACTACAGCGCCTATGTCTGGAGAGGGTCCCTGAAGCACTGCCTGGAGGCCAGTGGCCTCATAACCAGCCCAGGTCTGTTACATGTGTGTGCCTCATGCATTTATCATGTATGTGTATGTAATGTATGTATGTTGTATGCATCATGTACTGTGTGTGTGTTTGTGTGTGTGATGAATATATATCATGTTTGTGTGTGTCATGTACTGTGCACTGTAGGGATCTCTGAGGCTCCCTGTGAGGGGGCTTCTAATGTCATATGTAATAATGTTCTGTGGGGGGCTGTTATTGTGTATAACACACCTGTGTTACTGCACCATATATCTCACACACACACAGATGTAACACAGCACCACATACACACACTCAGAGGCGTAACTAGCACGGGGCAAGCAGGGCACGTGCCCTAAGCGCCATGGCAGGCCCAACAGAGGGGGGACCACCGGCACCTGCATGGCCTGCTCGCCTCACTGTGCACCATTGAGCTCACCACCGCCGCGGGCCGCCAGAGCTCCGCCAGTCCTCTGCCACCCTCCACCCGGCTGCTGTTCTCTTCCTGCAGGGAGCGTGACCGCAATATGTCACACTCCCTGTTTGATGAGCCTTCTGCCCTCTGCCAGCTCCCTGCTCCCAGCTGCCTCACCCCGCCGGCTTCCGTTCCTCAAATCCCAGCTCCCAGCCGCCTCAGATGCCAGTTCCCAGCCGCCTCACCCCACCGGCTCCCAGTCCACAGATCCCAGCTCCCAGCCGCTTCTGGTCCTCAGATCCTGGCTCTCAGCCACCTCACCCCGCTGGCTCCCGAGTCCCTTGAGGTAAGGGGGGGAGAGAGGTGACCCTGTTATATTATTTAAAAGGGGGAAGTGCTAGAAGAAACACATTGAGAGGCATGGGGGAGGGGAGAGACATAGTAGCGGGGGACACTGAGGGACAGTGAAAGGGGGGTCAGAGACAATGAGAGACATGGGGGGGTTGAGAAACTGAGAGACTTAAAAGGGGGGGAGACACTGAGAGACATAGAAGGGGGGGAGACACACTGAGAGACTAGAAGGGGGGGAGACACACTGGGAGACACAGAAAGTGGACACACACTGAGAGACATAGAAGGGAGGGAAAGAGAGAGACACTGTGAGAAATTGAGCACGATTCAATTAAATGACCGTTGAATAGCACTGGGAATTAGCTCCCGGTGCTATTCAATACAGCGCCCTGTGACACCCGGCGACGGGATTTCTTCTCGTACCCCTGGAAGGATGCAAGCAGAAATCCGACGAAAGTGCTGGTGTGATGCTGATTTCTGCCCTTCGCGTGGCAGAAACAGCGTCGCACTGGGCACTTAAGCCGTATAATGCCTGTTCTCCCACCAAAACACCCTGTTTAGTCCGGGAGAACGGGCATTCTCCGACTTACTGTATTGAATAGCCTCGGGAGCTAATTCCCGGTGCTATTCAAATGTCATCGAATTGAATCATGCCCATAGAAGGGGGGACACACTCTGAGAGACACAGAAGCGGAGACAGACACTAAGAGACATAGAAGAAGGAGGGGAGACACACTGAGAGAAAGAATGAAGGGGAGGGGAGACACAGAGACATAGAATGTGATGGTGTGCTGAGACTTTGCAGGGGGAGATGATGGTGTGCTGAGAGACGATGTAGGGGGTAAGTGATGTGCTGAGAGACGATGTAGAGGGTAGGTGGTGGTGTGCTGAGAGACGACACAGGGGGTAGGTGGTGGTGTGCTGATAGATGACACAGGGGGTAGGTGGTGGAGTGCTGAGAGATGTTGCAGGGGGAGGCGATGGTGTTCTGAGAGACGATGGTGGGGTAAGGGGATGGTGTGCTGAGAGACTGCACAGGGGGAGGTGATGGTGTACTGAGAGACGGGCATGGTGTGCAGAGAGACGCAGGGGGCAGAATGTGAGTTTGGTTGAACCGCTGTTGTATGATGCTGACCTTAATAATATTCCTACACAAACAGGCATCTGCTGGATGATGTGATCTCCTACATGAATAGTGAATACCGACTGAAGACGCCGTCTGCCTTAGAGGATACATTTCTTCAGAGGTTCCATATTGTGAGAAACCATCATACAGGTAAGGTGCATGTTGAATTGAAAAGAATATTCCCAGTGTGACGTGAAACAAGTGGCGTGTCATGTAGGCACACCCCATTTTCAGTGGCCACACCCCTTCTGGAATGTGGCCATGCCCATTTTTTCCAAAGTGCGCCTGCGGCGCACACACACAGCTTCTTTATGGGCCTTTTTTTGGGGGTGGGCGCCATTCCTTATCTTACCCCAGGCTCTAAAAAACCCTAGTTATGCCTCTGTACGCCAGTATATGTCAGAGTTTTGACTATATAAAGTAAATGAAAAATACAAAGAATATATTATATCTTCTTTGTATTATTGTAATCATTTTATAGTCAAAACTCTGGAGTATAAAGTCTATGGCAGGTGAGACAGTGCTGTTTATCGGGATCACGGCGGTCAGGATACTGAGGCTGGAATCCCGACACAAGCTGAAATACCAGCGGAGTCCTGACTGCCGGCTGGTTACCAATCTTGGGTGGTGGTCCACGCCACCACCCCGAGGAGAATGTAAACCTGTGTCGCCACCAGGAACGAAGCATGGCGAGTGCAACGAGCCCGCGAGGGGACACGCTGCGCTCGCCATTGGGATCCCGGCTATCGGGCTCCCGGCGTCTGTCTCCTGACCGCCGGGATCTCGTACTGATCCCATGGGATAATGGAGCAAACCATGCCAGGAGAAGGATGGGGTGGGGGAGGAAGGTTCACTGTGTCTCAGGCAGTGTATGGGTCCCACAGGGGTCTGTGCATAAAATCAGCTGCCACAGTCGCTAGTGTCCATGTCACTAAGACTAGGTCATTCCTCCCTAGAATGCTCCCTCTGCATAGGATGTACTTGGTGCATCCCAGAATGAATATGGCAGGTGCAGTGTCTCCATCTGAGTGTGACCCCCCTGAGCCCTATGGCAAGTGCAGTGTCTCCATCTGAGTGTGGCCCACTATGTGAGCCCTATGGCAAGTGCAATTTCTCCATCTGAGTGTGGACCACTATATGAGCCCTATGGCAAGTGCAGTGTCTCCATCTGAGTGTGGACCACTATGTGAGCCTTATGACAAGTGCAATGTCTCCATCTGAGTGTGGCCCACTATATGAGCCCTATGGCAAGTGCAGTGTCTCCATATGAGTGTGGCCCACTATATGAGCCCTATGGCAAGTGCAGTGTCTCCATATGAGTGTGGCCCACTATATGAGCCCTATGGCAAGTGCAGTGTCTCCATATGAGTGTGGCCCACTATATGAGCCCTATGGCAAGTGCAGTGTCTCCATATGAGTGTGGCCCACTATATGAGCCCTATGACAAGTGCAGTGTCTCCATCTGAGTGTGGCCCACTATATGAGCCCTATGACAAGTGCAGTGTCTCCATCTGAGTGTGGCCCACTATATGAGCCCTATGGCAAGTGCAGTGTCTCCATATGAGTGTGGCCCACTATATGAGCCCTATGGCAAGTGCAGTGTCTCCATATGAGTGTGGCCCACTATATGAGCCCTATGACAAGTGCAGTGTCTCCATCTGAGTGTGGCCCACTATATGAGCCCTATGACAAGTGCAGTGTCTCCATCTGAGTGTGGCCCACTATATGAGCCCTATGGCAAGTGCAGTGTCTCCATATGAGTGTGGCCCACTATATGAGCCCTATGGCAAGTGCAGTGTCTCCATATGAGTGTGGCCCACTATATGAGCCCTATGACAAGTGCAGTGTCTCCATCTGAGTGTGGCCCACTATATGAGCCCTCTGGCAAGTGCGGTGTCCGTCTGAGTGTGGTTTCCTGTGTGAGCCCTATGGCAAGTGCGGTGTCTCCGTCTGATTGTGACCCCTTGGTGAGCCCTATAGTACGTGCAGTGTCTCCGTCTGAGTGTGACCCCCTATGTGACCCTATGGCAGTGTCTCCATCTGAGTATGGCCTCCGGTTTGAGTAGTCGGGCATCTGTGTACACAACCACTTTCACGGATACTCCCTTATCATGCATGCAAGACTGTCGACCTCTGTGTGTGCTCTAAGACACCTTCTTGTCAGTGCCCAGCAATGGCCGATACATTCTCAGTACACTTCTTTCAGCATGCGCCCCGAAATTACAACTGCAACTCATGCGCAGGGCCAGAATATCGCTCCACTGATCCTAACATGAAGAGTGTGTCTGGCTCAGTCTCAGCCCATGTGTGTGGTTTTTTAATGTATTTTTATGTATAGTATTAATTGTGGATGTTGTTCCTGATTTCTCCCGAAAGTCTTGTTAACGCCCATTAACTTTATCAGCGGGATGTAATGCCGCCCGAGTCCGACAACTGTGCAGGATGCTGGCTGAACGCGGACATTTTTTTTGAAGAGGCAATCACTTAAAAGGCATGGTTTTGCCTTGTAAGTGATTGCCCCTTTAAAAAACGTTTGAGTTTGGTCGGCATCCCGCACAGCCTCCGGACTCGGGTGGCATTATATCCCGCCGCATGTGTTAATGTGCATTAACAGGGGTTATCAAGCACTAATGCATGGAATCCGTGAGAAGTTCACAGATTCCTGCGTTAAGTTCGCGGGACCCAATAACTGGAGATTTTTTTAATCTGTAAGAAGCTGGTGAAAAAAAAAGTCCCGGTTAAGTGCCAGCATCGGGGCTAATTGAATAGTCTCCAGGGGACCAATTAGCCATAGTAAATTACCATGGCTAATTGAATTCCACCCTCAGGATCATTTAAATAAATATTTATTAAATGTCTTTATTATAAGAGCTGCCAAGATATTGAAAAATGTATCTGCAACTCGGAGGGTCTGTAAATGAAACACAGTGAAGCACTATATGAAGTCCATACAAACATATTTTCTTTTATAAAGCAAGGTGCATGGTCTACATCACAAAACATACCCAGATAGACTAAAAAATCTCAGTATGTATAGTATGGAGTAGAGAAGGGAAAGTGGAGACATGACAGAAACTTTCAAATATATCAAGGGTTTTAACAAAGTCCAGGAGGGAAACATTCTCCAAATGAAGAGAAGCAATAGGACACGAGGACATGCACTGAGACTGGAGGTGGGGAGGTTCAGGGAAAATATGAGGAAAAATTACTTCACAGAAAGGGTAGTGGACAAGTGGAATAGCCTCCCATCAGAGGTGGTAGAGGCTAAGACAGTAAAGCAATTTAAGCATGCATGGGATAGACATAAGGATATCCTTACAAAGAAATAAGGATCAAATACGTTTTGAGATAAAAAAAAATATGTTTGAAAAAAAGGGGCAGACTAGATGGGCCAAGTGGTTCTTATCTCCCTTCAAATTCTATGTTTCTATGTTTCTAAGGTATGTAAGGGTGGGTACACACCTGGCCGACATCAGCACATGGCATTTCCAGATGAATTGGAACAACATATTGTGCATATCGGGCAGTGTCTATGTCCAACTGCACTTTCCCACGGGTCACATTCAATATCTTCAGCTAACCGGAAAAGATATCACATGCAACTCGGTGCAGTGTAATGAAGGAGTGTAATGAAGGACGGAACGAGAATGATTAATTCGGTCATTCATTACATCAGGCTAGTGTGTACCGGCAATCTGGTATGGTGCGAGGCAAAGGAAAATCGTCCCAACCATCGATCTGATTGCTGGTTGCATAAATGTGTACCCACCCTAAAGGGGGGTACTCACGGAGCGATATTCTAAGCAATCTGACTAGATTGCTTAGAATATCGGCATGATCGCTCCGTGTGTAGCCCCCTCAGCGATAGCGATGCGCGGCCCCGCACATCCCTATCGCTGCTGCTAGATTGGCCTGCATGCAGGCCAATCTAGCGGGTCGCTCACTTCACCCGCTGGGTGAAGTGAGCGCCCCCCCACCTCCCCCCGCACGCTCAGCACAGATCGCGCTGTGCTGAGCGGTGGGAGAGATGTGTGCTGAGCGGTTCGCTCAGCACACATCTCTCCTGCATCGGCCCGTCTATATGGGCCTTAAGAGTTTTTAGAAGGTTGGTTAGAATATTTAAAAATGTAAAAACTCAGCGTCATTAGGGGACACTACTACGTTTTTTAATTCTGGGTATAAGCTTTGATTTAGGGGGACCGCACCAGGTGTAACCTCATCCGATGGTGTCACAGAGCAGCAGTGTTGGCAGTGATGGATGATGCACACATTCCCCCATCCCATTCTCTCTTTCTGCTCCCTGTTCTCTCGTGCTCTCTTTCTCCACCCCAGTGAGAGGAGGGAGGGGGCTCTTTTTACTGTGTAAGACACTAGCAGCTTTATACTGTAGAAAGGATTAGTATGTGAAACTTGCAGAACTGCCATTGCTGATGGTGACAAAAGACACACAACTGATTATTCATCCTTTATAATGTTAATATCTACTTTCCAATTTTTGAATGGTAAAAGACCGATTTGCTAAATAATTGCACTTCAAATGATCTTTTGTGATGTCACACCATAGCTCTGTATATGTAAACCTGGTTTTAAATTGCAGCCTATGGGGGTGCAGAGCATTTACACAGTTAGAAGGAGTTGAGAGGATTGAAGCTTTTCTATGAATTAGCTGGACGTGGCTTATATAGATGAGCAGATGGTGATGGAGAAGATGTATTAGGGAGGTGTCCTACATTTTACAGGCTGGCACACAGCCTAAACCGAGCAGACTATTAAGAGAAAACCATGAGAGATTAAATGAATTAAGGTGCAGTTGAATTGTTGCATTTATGTGACATTTTTACTGTTTCCAGCGCACATAAACCTGATTCATGTTTGTAAGTAAAGCAAAAAAAAAAAAAGAAGCAAATAACTTTGTGTCAGGAACAAACCATGTTACAATGCAAGGAGAACAAATACATTTTTATTTTTTCTGTCCAGGGTAATCACTGGCTGCTTTTGCATATAGGGCCATGTTACATCTGCCCCACCTGCAGAGCAACATGGTTTTGCCCATTAGTGTGCCTTTGCAGTTTGCTAAAAAACCTGAATACCCTCCATAGCCCTTAAATGATATACAGCTTTATTTTCACACTGCAATTTGGATTTCAGCTTGAACATACCTCACCCAAACCTAAATCTCTCTGACCGTGTTACATCTGCCCCACCTGCAGTGCAACTTGGTTTTGTCCTGTTGCTTGCTTTTTTGCTTTACTTACAAACATGAATGAGGCCCATATTCAGAAGTATTTGCTAACCCGCAAATGTAGGCACAGATTTATTTAACAGAGGTGTTTCCATGTAGCCAGTGCTTAAAGTGGTCCTGGAGAGGTGGTGGGACTCATTTCCCTTAACACCTAAACAGCCTCATTAGGTGAGCCAGGGCCGGTGCTAGGCTGCAAACTATAAATTTGTGGCCTACCTCCCATACTTTGTAAAGGAATAATGGGCACCGAAGGCGCATAGTGCAAAAAAGGTGTGTGGTCTCATAAGGAAGGGGCATGGCTACACAATAATACCCCCAATTCGAATTACTCCACACAGTAGCACAAACTTATTCTCATCACACCACATATAGTGCCCCTAATCATATTACACCACATCGTAATGCACCTTACTCAGTAGTGCCCCATATTCATGTAACACCACACAGTAGTGTCCCTTATAAGCAATGACCACGATATTAGTGCCCCTTACACATAATACCCACAGCAGTCCCCCTTACACATATAATACAAACAGTAGTAGTGCCGCTTTTACATATAATGCCTACAGTAGTTCTGCTTATACACATAATGCCAGAGTAGCAGTGCTGCTTGCACACGTAATGCCACAGTAGTAGTGCCGCTTATACACACAATGCCCCCACCTGCCCCACGACTGCCTCTGCCAGATTGACAGGTAGAGGCGATCGCATTTTATGCGGCCGCCCCACAGAAAATGCGGGCGCGTGCACAGGACGGGCGCTGCGCATGCGCCCACATATTTTTTTTAGAAATTGCAGTTGGATCGCTGAATTAGGCCCATAATGTCCACAGTAGTAGTGTCCCTTACACATAATACCACAGTAGTAGTGCTGCTTACACATGATGCCAACAGTAGTAGGGTCCCTTACAGATAATGCCCAGTGTAGTGGTGCCCCTTACACATAATGCCTACAGTAGTAGTGCCGCTTACACATAATGCCCACAGTACTACTGCCGCTTACACATAATGCCCACAATATTAATGCCACTTACACATAATGCCCACAGTACTAGTGCTGCTTACACATAATGCCCACAGTAGTAGTGCCGCTTATGCATAATGCCACAGTAGCAGTGCCGCTTACACCTAATGCCCTCAGCAGTAGTGCCACTTATACATATACTGCCCACAGTAGTAGTGCTGCTTACACATGATGCTACAGTAGTAGTCCACTTATACACAATAAAGTTGCAGTACTGTGAGGCGGAATTTCAACTGGGAGTATTATTGTGTGGCCATGCCCCTTCCCAGCAAGAACACACTCCGTTTTGCGCTGCGCACTGAATGTGCACACTGTTCCTATTTAAAATAATAAGAATTTACTTACCGATAATTCTATTTCTCGTAGTCCGTAGTGGATGCTGGGGACTCCGTAAGGACCATGGGGAATAGCGGCTCCGCAGGAGACTGGGCACAAAAGTAAAGCTTTAGAACTACCTGGTGTGCACTGGCTCCTCCCCCTATGACCCTCCTCCAAGCCTCAGTTAGGATACTGTGCCCGGACGAGCGTACACAATAAGGAAGGATTTTGAATCCCGGGTAAGACTCATACCAGCCACACCAATCACACCATATAACTTGTGATCTAAACCCAGTTAACAGCATGATAACAGAGGAGCCTCTAGAAAAGATGGCTCACTACAGCAATAACCCGATTTTTTGGTAACAATAACTATGTACCAGTATTGCAGACAATCCGCACTTGGGATGGGCGCCCAGCATCCACTACGGACTACGAGAAATAGAATTATCGGTAAGTAAATTCTTATTTTCTCTGACGTCCTAGTGGATGCTGGGGACTCCGTAAGGACCATGGGGATTATACCAAAGCTCCCAAACGGGCGGGAGAGTGCGGATGACTCTGCAGCACCAAATGAGAGAACTCCAGGTCCTCCTCAGCCAGGGTATCAAATTTGTAGAATTTTACAAACGTATTTGCTCCTGACCAAGTAGCTGCTCGGCAAAGTTGTAAAGCCGAGACCCCTCGGGCAGCCGCCCAAGATGAGCCCACCTTCCTTGTGGAATGGGCTTTTACAGATTTTGGCTGTGGCAGGCCTGCCACAGAATGTGCAAGCTGAATTGTACTACAAATCCAACGAGCAATAGTCTGCTTAGAAGCAGGAGCACCCAGCTTGTTGGGTGCATACAGAATAAACAACGAGTCAGATTTTCTGACTCCAGCCGTCCTGGAAACCTATATTTCCAGGGCCCTGACAACGTCTAGCAACTTGGAGTCCTCCAAGTCCCCAGTAGCCGCAGGCACCACAATAGGTTGATTCAGGTGAAACGCTGAAAACCACCATAGGGAGAAACTGAGGACAAGTCCTCAATTCCGCCCTGTCCGAATGGAAAATCAGATGCGGGCTTTTACAGGATAAAGCCGCCAATTCTGACACGCACCTGGCCCAGGCCAGGGCCAACAGCATGACCACTTTCCATGTGAGATATTTTAACTCCACATATTTAAGTGGTTCAAACCAATGTGACTTTTGCAACCCAAAAACTACATTTAGATCCCAAGGTGCCACTGGAGGCACAAAAGGAGGCTGTATATACAGTACCCCTTTCACAAACGTCTGAACTTCAGGGACTGAAGCTAGTTCTTTTTGGAAGAAAATTGACAGGGCCGAAATTTGAACCTTAATGGACCCCCATTTCAGGCCCATAGACACTCCTGTTTGCAGGAAATGTAGGAATCGACCTAGTTGAAAATTCCTCCGTCGGGGCCTTACTGGCCTCGCACCACGCAACATATTTTCGCCAAATGCGGTGATAATGTTTTGCGGTTATATCTTTCCTGGCTTTGATCAGGATAGGAATGACTTCATCCGGAATGCCTTTCTCCTTCAGGATCCGGCGTTCAACCGCCATGCCGTCAAACGCAGCCGCGGTAAGTCTTGGAACAGACAGGGTCCTTGCTGGAGCAGGTCCCTTCTTAGAGGTAGAGGCCACGGATCCTCCGTGAGCATCTCTTGAAGTTCCGGTTACCAAGTCCTTCTTGGTCAATCCGGAGCCACGAATATAGTGCTTACTCCTCTCCATCTTATAATTCTCAGTACCTTGGGTATGAGAGGCAGAGGAGGGAACACATACACTGACTGGTACACCCACTGTGTTACCAGAGCGTCTACAGCTATTGCCTGAGGGTCCCTTGACCTGGCGCAATACTTGTCGAGTTTTATAAACATGTGGAAGACTTCTGGGTGAAGTCCCCACTCTCCCGGGTGGGGGTCGTGTCTGCTGAGGAAGTCTGCTTCCCAGTTGTCCACTCCCGGAATGAATACTGCTGACAGTGCTATCACATGATTTTCCGCCCAGCGAAGAATCCTTGCAGCTTCTGCCTTGCCCTCCTGCTTCTTGTGTCACCCTGTCTGTTTACGTGGGTGACTGCCGTGATGTTGTCCGAATGGATCAACTCCGGGTGACCTTGAAGCAGAGGTCATGCTGAGCTTAGAGCATTGTAAATGGCCCTTAGCTTCAGGATATTTATGTGAAGTGATGTCTCCAGGCTTGACCATAAGCTCTGGAAATTCCTTCCCTGTGTGACTGCTCCCCAGCCTCGCAGGCTGGCATCCGTGGTCACCAGGACCCAGTCCTGAATGTCGAATCTGCGGCCCTCTAGAAGATGAGCACTCTGCAACCACCACAGGAGAGACACCCTTGTGCTTGGTGACAGGGTTATCCGCTGATGCATCTGAAGATGCGACCCGGACCATTTGTCCAGCAGGTCCCACTGGAAAGTTCTTGCGTGGAATCTGCCGAATGGGATTGCTTCGTAGGAAGCCACCATTTTTCCCAGAACCCTTTCATTGATGTACTGAGACTTGGCTCGGTTATAGGAGGTTCCCGACTAGCTCGGATAACTCCCTGACTTTCTCCTCCGGGAGAAACCCCTTTTTCTGGACTGTGTCCAGGATCATCCCTAGGAACAGAAGACGAGTCGTCGGAATCAGCTGCGATTTTGGAATATTGAGAATCCAATCGTGCTGCCGCAACACTACCTGAGATAGTGCTACACCGACCTCCAACTGTTCCCTGGATCTTACCCTTATCAGGGAATCGTCCAAGTAAGGGATAACTAAAATTCCCTTCCTTCGAAAGAGTATCATCATTTCGGCCATTACCTTGGTAAAGACCCGGGGTGCCGTGGACCATCCATACGGCAGCGTCTGAAACTGATAGTGACAGTTCTGTACCACAAACCTGAGGTACCCTTGGTGAGAAGGGTAAATTGGGACATGAAGGTAAGCATCCTTGATGTCCCGAGACATCATGTAGTCCCCTTCTTCCAGGTTCGCAATCACTGCTCTGAGTGACTCAATTTTGAATTTGAACCTCCGTATGTAAGTGTTCAAGATTTTAGATTTAGAATCGGTCTCACCGAGCCGTCCGGCTTCGGTACCACAACAGTGTGGAATAATACCCCGTTCCCTGTTGCAGGAGGGGTACCTTGATTATCACCTGCTGGGAATACAGCTTGTGAATGGCTTCCAAAACTGCCTCCCTGTCAGAGGGAGACATCGGTAAAGCCGACTTTAGGAAACGGCGAGGGGGAGACGTCTCGAATTCCAATTTGTACCCCTGAGATATCACCTGAAGGATCCAGGGGTCTAATTGCGAGTGAGCCCACTGCGCGCTGAAATTCATTGAGACGGGCCCCCACCGTGCCTGATTCTGCTTGTAAAGCCCCAGCGTCATACTGAGGGCTTGGCAGAGGCGGGAGAGGGCTTCTGTTCCTGGGAACTGGCTGATTTCTGCAGCCTTTTTCCTCTCCCTCTGTCACGGGGCAGAAATGAGGAACCTTTTGCCCGCTTGCCCACGAAAGGACTGCGCCTGATAATACGGCGTCTTCTTATGTTGAGAGGCGACCTGGGGTACAAACGTGGATTTCCCAGCTGTTGCCATGGCCACCAGGTCTGAAAGACCTACCCCAAATAACTCCTCCCCTTAATAAGGCAATACTTCCAAATGCCGTTTGGAATCCGCATCACCTGACCACTGTCGTGTCCATAACCCTCTACTGGCAGAAATGGACAACGCACTTAGACTTGATGCCAGTCGGCAAAAATTCCGCTGTGCATCACGCATATATAGAAATGCATCCTTTAAAATGCTCTATAGGCAATAATATACTGTCCCTATCTAGGGTATCAATATTTTCAGTCAGGGAATCCGACCACGCCAACCCAGCACTGCACATCCAGGCTGAGGCGATTGCTGGTCGCAGTATAACACCAGTATGTGTGTAAATACATTTTAGGATACCCTCCTGCTTTCTATCAGCAGGATCCTTAAGGGCGGCCATCTCAGGAGAGGATAGAGCCCTTGTTCTTACAAGCGTGTGAGCGCTTTATCCACCCTAGGGGGTGTTTCCCAACGCACCCTAACCTCTGGCGGGAAAGGATATAATGCCAATAACATTTTAGAAATTATCAGTTGTTATCGGGGGAAACCCACGCATCATCACACACCTCATTTAATTTCTCAGATTAAGGAAAACTACAGGTAGTTTTTCCTCACCGAACATAATACCCCTTTTTGTTGGTACTCGTATTATCAGAAATGTGTAAAACATTTTTCATTGCCTCAATCATGTAACGTGTGGCCCTACTGGAAGTCACATTTGTCTCTTCACCGTCGACACTGGAGTCAGTATCCGTGTCGGCGTCTATATCTGCCATCTGAGGTAACGGGCGCTTTAGAGCCCCTGACGGCCTATGAGACGTCTGGACAGGCACAAGCTGAGTAGCCGGCTGTCTCATGTCAACCACTGTCTTTTATACAGAGCTGACACTGTCACGTAATTCCTTCCAACAGTTCATCCACTCAGGTGTCGACCCCCTAGGGGGTGACATCACTATTACAGGCAATCTGCTCCGTCTCCACATCATTTTTCTCCTCATACATGTCGACACAAACGTACCGACACACAGCACACACACAGGGAATGCTCTGATAGAGGACAGGACCCCACTAGCCCTTTGGGGAGACAGAGGGAGAGTTTGCCAGCACACACCAGAGCGCTATATATATACAGGGATAACCTTATATAAGTGTTTTTCCCCTTATAGCTGCTGTATTTTTAATACTGCGCATAATTAGTGCCCCCCTCTCTTTTTTAACCCTTTCTGTAGTGTAGTGACTGCAGGGGAGAGCCAGGGAGCTTCCCTCCAACGGAGCTGTGAGGGAAAATGGAGCCAGTGTGCTGAGGAGATAGGCTCCGCCCCCTTCTCGGCGGCCTTATCTCCCGTTTTTCTGTGTATTCTGGCAGGAGTTAAATTCATCCATATAGCCCAGGAGCTATATGTGATGCATTTTTTGCCATCCAAGGTGTTTTTATTGCGTCTCAGGGCGCCCCCCCCCCAGCGCCCTGCACCCTCAGTGACCGGAGTGTGAAGTGTGCTGAGAGCAATGGCGCACAGCTGCAGTGCTGTGCGCTACCTTGTTGAAGACAGGACGTCTTCTGCCGCCGATTTTCCGGACCTCTTCTGTCTTCTAGCTCTGTAAGGGGGCCGGCGGCGCGGCTCTGGGACCTATCCATGGCTGGGCCTGTGATCGGTCCCTCTGGAGCTAATGTCCAGTAGCCTAAGAAGCCCAATCCACTCTGCACGCAGGTGAGTTCGCTTCTTCTCCCCTTAGTCCCTCGATGCAGTGAGCCTGTTGCCAGCAGGTCTCACTGAACATAAAAAACCTAAAACTAAACTTTTCACTAAGCAGCTCAGGAGAGCCACCTAGTGTGCACCCTTCTCGTTCGGGCACAAAAATCTAACTGAGGCTTGGAGGAGGGTCATAGGGGGAGGAGCCAGTGCACACCAGGTAGTTCTAAAGCTTTACTTTTGTGCCCAGTCTCCTGCGGAGCCGCTATTCCCCATGGTCCTTACGGAGTCCCCAGCATCCACTAGGACGTCAGAGAAATAGGGGGTAGGAGCACCAAATGATGACTGCTATGGGTGAGGGGTGATCGTGCTGGGAAAGGGGTACAGGGTCAGAAGCGGAACTAGAATCTGTGCAAGGGGGCACCAGCCAAAATCTTGCCTATGGCATCATATTGGTTAGGGCCGGCTCTGTCGCTAGGATGCATTTTTTGCAGCCCTGCGATCAGATAGTCGCCGCCTACAGGGGGAGGGGTAAAGTGCTGTGCAGGTGTGCGATCACTTTTGGAGCAGAGCTGCACAAACATCAGTTTGTGTAGTCTCTGCACAGCCCAGGACTTACTCACATGCTGCGATTGTTTGTTGCTGATTGGGGTCGGAGATAACATCAGACACCGTCCTTGAAAACGCCTGGACCTTCCTGCGTTTTTCCGGACACTCCTGTAAAATGGTCAGTTGCCACCCACAAACGGCCACTTCCTGTCAATCACCTTGCATTGCCCATGCGATGGTTTTTTTTGCACCATCCCATTGCTAGGCAGCGATGTCCCTGATGCTGTTGTGCGACGCGCCGATGCATTGCGGTGCACTGCGGTGCATATGCAGTTCAGATCTGATTGCCTGCTGTGCAAAAACGCACAGCTGCGATCAGGTCTGAGCAGGGTTGGACTGGCCCACAGGGGAAGAGGGGAAACCACCGGTGGGCCCCACTGCTTGTGGGCCCACACCTTCTTTAGGGATCAGGTTCCAGATTGTGCTCTTGAACTATATATTATACATATGTTACATTATACTGCACAGGACTATGGTGTAATTCCTACAGTGCATTGCTGTTGTTAATCTGGTACATTATCATGCACACACTAGCAGTATTTACTATACTGTATATTATGCTCTCGCCAATGGTTAGATAAGCCTCTAAACATGGGCCCGGTGGGCCCTTCATACCCCAGTCCGACACTGGGTCTGAGTTACCCCCTTAAAGTATGCAGAGGGATTTAGATTTGAGTGAGGTGTGTCCAAACTCTAATTTATATTGCAGTGTAAAAATAAATCTATCCAACACGCAAAACAATAAATCCATAAAAATAAATGTATTTGCACCCTTGCAGCACACTATGGTTTGTTCCAGGTGCAAAGTTACCTGTTAGGTTTTTTTGCTATGCTTCCTACTCAGATTCAGTCCCATTATTCTAACGTTTTTGGCAACGTAGAGCAGGTGCCAAATACCCTTAGCTATATGCAATAAATCCGCAGTATCTAACTTTATATAACATTACATTGTGTACATTAAAAGTATGTTTTAAAGTTCACAAAATAAATGCAGCACATATCAACACACCTGAATAAACTGTATTATGTGGATCACAGAAGTATCCTTTAGCCTTATTTAGGCAATATACGTACCTCCCCCCAGCAGGTGGCGCTGCCGCTTGGTAGTGTTATTCTGTGCACATGACGTCACGCGAGCCCCTCTGCCCTCCTTATGTGAAGTCGCTGGTCGGAAACTCGGCCTCTTTCCGGCGGGTACTGAGACAGACTGGTTGGCGACCATGAAGGTGAGACCGGGAACCGGCGTGAAATTGGCTCCCAGTACACCCGACCCGGGACATATATCCTGGACCGTGCGGCGCGGACTCCCGGGGGAGCAGCGGGCGGCGGTTCTGTCCTGTATTGGGCTTCTAGCGGGCGGATTGCAGCGGATCGGGGACTGGGAGCGGGGAGAAACATGGCCGCTGCCGGCTGTGTGTACCTGGAGATGGGTGTCAGTGTGGTGCCCGTGCACTGAGCAGGGTGACGCCGGTGTGCGGGCGCTGTGCGCACGGTGTGTGCCCGGGTCTGGCTGCTGCCGAGGACACGTCAGTGGGGACACTGGCGTTGGTGTAGCCGCCAATGGGATACTGGCAGAGGCTGTGTATGGGCCTCACTGTCTGCCTCGTTCTATTTCTAGTCTCCTATGACTGCATGTGGTGCTGCCATACAACTGTATGTATCTACTATAGAGCAGGGTGCAAGTGCCATGTTGTAGCACATGATCGCCCAAAGGCTGTGACATGTTGATCTGCCCATTTTGATACAGTGGTGTCTTGTCGTTCCTGCAGCTGAACATCTCTTTCCCGGCCACTGGCTGCCAGAAGCTCATTGAGGTGGACGATGAGCGCAAGCTGCGCACTTTCTACGAAAAGCGTATGGCCACAGAAGTCGCTGCTGACCCTTTGGGTGAAGAATGGAAGGTAAGGCATGATTAGGAAATGTGATGTGCATCGTTCTATTAATCAGCTCTGTGTGTAGAAGCTGTTCATTTGTTTATAAGGTGTAATCTCAAACAATAAAATCGGTGTTAAGGAATTCCTTAAAGCACTAAGGGGTGTAATTGTCTTGCTGGAAGCTATTAAATTAGCCCCAATAAATCGGAAGGAGCTGCGGCTTATCGGGGATTTTGTTTCACCTGCCTCAGGCAGGCGAAGCAAAATCTCTGGAAACAGCCCTGGTTTCTTTGAAAACACACAGATTTCACTGGGTGAAAGGGATTTCATTTTTCTGGGTGAAAGGGATTTTTTTTTTCGGGTGACCAACTGTAAGTGGATACACCCTCAAAAAATCTAAGAAACATTAGGAAAAATTGTGAAAAACAATTGTTTTTAGCTCCCAATGCTGGTAATTGAATACACCCCCTAATGTATAAACTGCTCCTTGCCTACATGGGCAGTCAGCCATTTTCAGTTAACTTTTTTTTTTTTTTCTTCAGTTAACAGTGCTAAAGTTTGTCATAAAATCTGTTTATTTGCTTTTTTTTTTTTTTTTTGTAGGGATATGTTGTACGCATCAGCGGTGGAAACGACAAACAAGGGTTCCCCATGAAACAGGGAGTACTCACGCATGGACGTGTTCGCCTTCTGCTGAGCAAGGGCCACTCCTGCTACCGCCCCAGGAGGACTGGTGAACGCAAGCGCAAATCTGTGCGTGGCTGCATTGTTGATGCCAATTTAAGTGTGTTGAACTTGGTTATTGTCAGGAAAGGTGAGTTACATTACTTACCCTAGCGATGAGACTTGGCTGGATGGGTTTTGTTCCATGATATAGTGGCTATACATAAAACGCACTTCATAAGTATGATTTGTAATAAAACAAGACTGCTATCATGACGCGTTAGGGGATATTCAGCAAATTGATAAGTAGGCCACTAGGTTTTTCTGGAGAGTAGAACCTGTTACTAATGGACTATGGTGGGTGATGATGGTAGGCTTTGAAAAAAATGCAGATAGAAACACTTCCAGTACATGTTTGGATAAACATGTATATCATAACAGAACACAGTGTAGCTCTTTGTTTATATGCATGTGTACATAACAGCTCAATTGATACTTTTAAATCCATATGAAAAAGCGAACACTGTAATTTTTCAGTGATATGCATTAAGAAGTGTCAAACTGGTGTGTGCGCTACATAATTACAACTTGTAAAATCCATATACAGTACTGATTATTGTAAAACCTGAACGGCAAGGTATGTTTTCAGGAAGTGGTTTTGTTGGGTACATGGGGAAAGTTTTTGATCTGCTTTATAACCTGGAGCCGGCATCATGTGTTTTCTTGGTATGGTAGTTTAGGTACTCTGGTGCTAGTGTTTGTTTGGCTTCTGTGGAACAAGCAGTATGACAGCTGTGCGGAACTGCCTTGTCTCTGAACTGTGTCTGAAATAGTACATTTTTAGTTGTCTAAAGTTTAAGTTGCATATTTTGATGTCAATGAAATGTATTTTAGAAATCTGAGTGACTTAAACGTTCATAAATGGCAACACTTAAAGATATGTCCTCATACATCTTTGCTGCAGTTGCACCAGACAGCCCTCTTGGCATGCCAGGTTGTGTGAGAATCTTCTAGCTTTGGGCATCTTTTTGCTGAAAATGCATCTTGGTTGCAACGCAATGCGACTATGAGACATGAGGAGACTGTGCGGATTAATATGACACTTGTATATCTGTGTGTAACTAAAGGTGCATACACAGTTGGCGACAGTCATTTTCTACCTCCTGAGTTAAATAGCTTTCTATCGATCGCCCAGTGTGTATGCGGCTGACGGGCGATGTGCTGCCCCAGGGTTCGTTAATGGCCCTCTGTGTCAGCCATACATGCAGCTCAATTTGGACTCGTCGTCCAAAGCTGCATGTCGTATGTAAGCCTGCCGTCGTGTGGCCCAGGCTGGGAGGGACACGCAACAAGTGATGTCGCTCACGGAGCACATCGCCTAGTGTGTACCCACCTTAAGTCTCTGAGCTACAATGTAGCAGTCACAGGTTTTTTTTTTTCTCTATCGTCCTAGTGGATGCTGGGGTTCCTGAAAGGACCATGGGGAATAGCGGCTCCGCAGGAGACAGGGCACAAAAAGTAAAGCTTTACGATCAGGTGGTGTGTACTGGCTCCTCCCCCTATGACCCTCCTCCAAGCCTCAGTTAGATTTTTGTGCCCGGCCGAGAAGGGTGCAATCTAGGTGGCTCTCCTAAAGAGCTGCTTAGAAAAGTTTAGCTTAGGTTTTTTATTTTACAGTGAGTCCTGCTGGCAACAGGATCACTGCAACGAGGGACTTAGGGGAGAAGAAGTGAACTCACCTGCGTGCAGGATGGATTGGCTTCTTGGCTACTGGACATCAGCTCCAGAGGGACGATCACAGGTACAGCCTGGATGGTCACCGGAGCCTTGCCGCCGGCCCCCTTGCAGATGCTGAAGTAAGAAGAGGTCCAGAATCGGCGGCAGAAGACTCCTCAGTCTTCTAAAGGTAGCGCACAGCACTGCAGCTGTGCGCCATTTTCCTCTCAGCACACTTCACACGGCAGTCACTGAGGGTGCAGGGCGCTGGGAGGGGGGCGCCCTGGGAGGCAAATGAAAACCTATTTTGGCTAAAAATACCTCACATATAGCCTCCGGAGGCTATATGGAGATATTTAACCCCTGCCAGAATCCGTTAAGAGCGGGAGACGAGGCCGCCGAAAAAGGGGCGGGGCCTATCTCCTCAGCACACAGCGCCATTTTCCCTCACAGAAAGGCTGGAGGGAAGGCTCCCAGGCTCTCCCCTGCACTGCACTACAGAAACAGGGTTAAAACAGAGAGGGGGGGCACTAATTTGGCGTTAGAAATATATAAAAAAGATGCTATAAGGGAAAACACTTATATAAGGTTGTCCCTATATAATTATAGCGTTTTTGGTGTGTGCTGGCAAACTCTCCCTCTGTCTCTCCAAAGGGCTAGTGGGTCCTGTCCTCTATCAGAGCATTCCCTGTGTGTGTGCTGTGTCGGTACGTGTGTGTCGACATGTATGAGGACGATGTTGGTGAGGAGGCGGAGCAATTGCCTGTAATGGTGATGTCACTCTCTAGGGAGTCGACACCAGAATGGATGGCTTATTTAGGGAATTACGTGATAATGTCAACACGCTGCAAGGTCGGTTGACGACATGAGACGGCCGACAAACAATTAGTACCGGTCCAGACGTCTCAAAAACACCGTCAGGGGTTTTAAAACGCCCGTTTACTTTAGTCGGTCGACACAGACACAGACAGGGACACTGAATCCAGTGTCGACGGTGAATAAACAAACGTATTCCTTATTAGGGCCACACGTTAAAGGCAATGAAGGAGGTGTTACATATTTCTGATACTACAAGTACCACAAAAGAGGGTATTATGTGGGATGTGAAAAAACTACCGTAGTTTTTCCTGAATCAGATAAATTAAATAAAGTGTGTGATGATGCCTGGGTTCCCCCCGATAGAAAATTATGGGCGGTATACCCTTTCCCGCCAGAAGTTAGGGCGCGTTGGGAAACACCCCTTAGGGTGGATAAGGCGCTCACACGCTTATCAAAACAAGTGGCGGTACCGTCTATAGATAGGGCCGTCCTCAAGGACCAGCTGACAGGAGGCTGGAAAATATCATAAAAAGTATATACACACATACTGGTGTTATACTGCGACCAGCGATCGCCTCAGCCTGGATGTGCAGAGCTGGGGTGGCTTGGTCGGATTCCCTGACTAAAAATATTGATACCCTTGACAGGGACAGTATTGACTATAGAGCATTTAAAGGATGCATTTCTATATATGCGAGATGCACAGAGGGATATTTGCACTCTGGCATCAAGAGTAAATGCGATGTCCATATCTGCCAGAAGATGTTGTGGTCAGGTGATGCAGATTCCAAACGGCACAAAGGTGTATTGCCGTATAAAGGAAGAGGAGTTATTTGGGGTCGGTCCATCGGACCTGGTGGCCACGGCAACTGCTGGAAAATCCACCGTTTTTACCCTAAGTCACATCTCTGCAGAAAAAGACACCGTCTTTTCAGCCTCAGTCCTTTCGTCCCTATAAGATCATATCTGCCCAGGGATAGAGGAAAGGGAAGAAGACTGCAGCAGGCAGCCCATTCCCAGGAACAGAAGCGTTCCACCGCTTCTGACAAGTTCTCAGCATGGCGCTGAGACTGTACAGGACCCCTGGATCCTACAAGTAGTATCCCAGGGGTACAGATTGGAATGTCGAGACGTTTCCCCTTCGCAGGCTCCTGAAGTCTGCTTTACCAAGGTCTCCCTCCGACAAGGAGGCAGTATGGGAAAAAATTCACAAGCTGTATTCCCAGCAGGTGATAATTAAATTACCCCTCCTACTACAAGAAAAGGGGTATTATTCCACACTATATTGTGGTACTGAAGCCAGAAGGCTAGGTGAGACTTATTCTAAAAAAATTTTTGAACACTTACAAAGGTTCAAATCAAGATGGAGTCACTCAGAGCAGTGATAACGAACCAGGAAGAAGGGGACTATATAGTGTCCCGGGACATCAGGGATGCTTACCTCTATGTCCCAAATTTGCCCTTCTCACTAAGGGTACCTCAGGTTCGTGGTGCAGAACTGTCACTATCAGTTTCAGACGCTGCCGTTTGGATTGTCCACGGCACCCCGGGTCTTTACCAAGGTAATGGCCGAAATGATGATTCTTCTTCGAAGAAAAGGCGTCTTAATTATCCCTTACTTGGACGATCTCCTGATAAGGGCATAGTCCAGGGAACAGTTGGAGGTCGGAGTAGCACTATCTCGGATACTGCTACAACAGCACGGGTGGATTCTAAATATTCCAAAATCGCAGCTGATCCCGACGACACGTCTGCTGTGCCTAGGGATGATTCTGGACACAGTCCAGAAAAAGGTGTTTCTCCCGGAAGAGAAAGCCAGGGAGTTATCCGAGCTAGCCAGGAACCTCCTAAAAACAGTGCATCATTGCACAAGGGTCCTGGTAAAAATGGTGGCTTCCTACGAAGCAATTCCATTCGGCAGATTTCACGCAAGAACTTTTCAGTGGGATCTGCTGGACAAATGGTCCGGATCGCATCTTCAGATGCATCAGCGGATAACCCTATATCCAAGGACAAGGGTGTCTCTCCTGTGGTGGTTATAGAGTGCTCATCTTCTAGAGGGCCGCAGATTCGGCATTCAGGATTGGATGCTGGTGACCACGGAGCCCAGCCCGAGAGGCTGGGGAGCAGTCACACAAGGAAAAAATTTCCAGGGAGTGTGATCAAGTCTGGAGACTTTTCTCCACATAAATATACTGGAGCTAAGGGTAAATTTATAATGCTCTAAGCTTAGCAAGACCTCTGCTTCAAGGTCAGCCGGTATTGATCCAGTGGGAAAAACATCACGGCAGTCGCCCACGTAAACAGACAGGGCGACACAAGAAGCAGGAGGGCAATGGCAAAAACTGCAAGGACTTTTCGCTGGGCGGAAAATCATGTGATAGCACTATCAGCAGTGTTTCATCCCGGGAATGGAAACTGGGAAGCAGACTTCCTCAGCAGGCACGACCTCCACCCGGGAGAGTGGAAACTTCATCGGGAAGTTTTTTCCACATGATTGTAAACCGTTGGGAAATACCAAAGGTGGACATGATGGCGTCCCGTCTGAACAAAAAACGGGACAGGTATTGCGCCAGGTCAAGAGACCCTCAGGCAATAGCTGTGGACGTTCTGGTAACACCGTGGGTGTACCAGTCGGTGTATGTGTTCCCTCCTCTGCTTCTCATACCTAAGGTGCTGAGAATTATAAGACGTAGAGGAGTAAGAACTATACTCATGGCTCCGGATTGGCCAAGAAGGACTTGGTACCCGGAACTTCAAGAGATGCTTACAGAGGTCTTATGGCCTCTGCCGCTAAGAAGGGACTTGCTTCAGCAAGTACCATGTCTGTTCCAAGACTTACCGCAGCTGCGTTTGTCGGCATGGCGGTGGAACGCCGGATCCGAAGGGAAAAAGGCATTCCGGAAGAGGTCATTCCTACCCTGGTCAAAGCCAGAAAGGAGGTGACCGCACAACATTATCACCACATGTGGCGAAAATATGTTGCGTGGTGTGAGGCCAGGAAGGCCCCACAAAGAAATTTCAACTCGGTCGTTTCCTGCATTTCCTGCAAACAGGAGTGTCTATGGGCCTCAAATTGGGGTCCATTAAGGTTCAAATTTCGGCCCTGTCGATTTTCTTCCAGAAAGAATTGGCTTCAGTTCCTGAAGTCCAGAAGTTTGTCAAGGGAGTATTGCATATACAACCCCCTTTTTGTGCCTCCAGTGGCACTGTGGGATCTCAACGTAGTTCTGGGATTCCTCAAATCACATTGGTTTAAAACCAGTCAAATCTGTGGATTTGAAGCATCTCACATGAAAAGTGACCATGCTCTTGGCCCTGGCCTGGACCAGGCGAGTGTCAAATTGGTGGTTTTTTCTCAAAAAAGCCCATATCTGTTTGTCCATTCGGACAGGGCAGAGCTGCGGACTCGTCCCCAGTTCTCTCCCTAAGGTGGTGTCAGTGTTTCACCTGAACCAGCTTATTGTGGTGCCTTGCACCTACTAGGGACTTGGAGGACTCCAAGTTGCTAGATGTTGTCAGGGCCCTGAAAATATGTTCCAGGACGGCTGGAGTCAGGAAAACTGACTTGCTGTTATCCTGTATGCACCCAACAAACTGGGTGCTCTTGCTTCTAAGCAGACTATTGCTAGTTGGATGTGTAATACAATTCAGCTTGCACATTCTGTGGCAGGCCTGCCACAGCCAAAATATGTAAATGCCCATTCCACAAGGAAGGTGGGCTCATCTTGGGCGGCTGCCCGAGGGGTCTCGGCTTTACAACTTTGCCGAGCGGTTATTTAGTCAGGGGCAAACACGTTTGTAAAATCCTACAAATTTGATACCCTGGCTAAGGAGGACCTGGAGTTTTCTCATTCGGTGCTGCAGAGTCATCCGCACTCTCCCGCCCGTTTGGGAGCTTTGGTATTATCCCCATGGTCCTTTCAGGAACCCCAGCATCCACTAGGACGATAGAGAAAATAAGAATTTACTTACCGATAATTCTATTTCTCGGAGTCCGTAGTGGATGCTGGGCGCCCATCCCAAGTGCGGATTGTCTGCAATACTTGTACATAGTTACAAAAATCGGGTTATTATTGTTGTGAGCCATCTTTTCAGAGGCTCCGCTGTTATCATACTGTTAACTGGGTTCAGATCACAGGTTGTACAGTGTGATTGGTGTGGCTGGTATGAGTCTTACCCGGGATTCAAAATCCTTCCTTATTGTGTACGCTCGTCCGGGCACAGTACCTAACTGAGGCTTGGAGGAGGGTCATAGGGGGAGGAGCCAGTACACACCACCTGATCGTAAAGCTTTACTTTTTGTGCCCTGTCTCCTGCGGAGCCGCTATTCCCCATGGTCCTTTCAGGAACCCCAGCATCCACTACGGACTCCGAGAAATAGAATTATAGGTAAGTAAATTCTTATTTTTTCTCCCCCAATAAAAGTTCTGGTCTACTCTGTATATAGACTCAGTCACACGCAATATACAAGTGTCCATATATCAAATGAATTCGCACATCCCTTTCATACATGCATCTGAATCCCTGATTTTTGCATCAACCTGGGATTGCAGGAACATGCGTGAATGCAAACTACACAGGACTAATGGTGCATACACGGTGAGATCTTGCTATGCCCGATTTTGGCTATGCAATTTCCCTTGAACTCTCCTAGAGCCCAGAAGCACCAATTTGACTGGATAATTTTGACTTTATCCAAAGTGCCAATTTTGACTATACTTTCTACTAGATAGTACACTATATATAGTCAAGAGTGACTTTCCTGCACAATCTATCTAGCCTTGTGATACCGACCCCTCGGGAGTGCACATCGGGATCACAAGCTGCCTAACGCCTTGTGATTTCCTCTAACTTTCCTTGCGATTTTGACACTATAGTCAAATTCGAAAGGATATATCGCACCATGTGTACACACGTCAAGTCCGGGCTCCCCTGACCCTTTTTTTTTTTTTTTTTTTTTTCTTCTTACCAGGGTTAGGGCTGAGACCTGGGAATTTGCTGGCTTGCGAGACCTGGCAAGTTCCTAGGTCATGTCTGAAAGGGGTTACAGTCTCCTCGTCTGTCCTAGGGGATAATTCAGAGTTGATCGTAGAAGCAAATTTGTTAGCAGTTGGGCAAAGCCATGTGCCCTGCAGGTGGGGCAGATATAACATGTGCAGAGAGTTAGATTTGGTTGGGGTGTGTTCAAACTGAAATCTAAATTGCAGTGTAAAAATAAAGCAGCCAGTATTTACCCTGCACAGAAACAAAATAACCCACCCAAATCTAATTCTCTGCAGTGCACATGGTTTTGCCCAACTGCTTACAAATTTGCTGCTACGATCAGGTCTGAATTACCCCCTAAGACTTATTGTAGGCAAAAAGATGCCCAATGTTAGCAAAGTTACATGGGAAATTGATGGCTGATTCGCACCAGGCATCTCGCACTGCATGGCATATTGAGGCTAGATGTATGAGGAGTCATCGGTACATAGGTAGGACTAAAACATGGTCCTCACTGTGTACTTCATTTTCCGCTTGCATACTTGTGAGTGTGTATACTGGCTCAGAAAGTAACCACTCTTCAGGGTTATACGTTTGTATATACTTCAGTGTATATGTATATTTTCTATTTGTTAGTGGTAAACATTTTTATAGCTTGTATAGCCTTGTAGTGTAATTGCATTACAGGATACATGTTGTGTGTATTAGACAGATCACATAAAATTGTACAGTAGTCCCTGTCCCAGAGATATTCTAGTGGTCACTCTAGGTCACAGGTTCTCAAACTCGTTCCTCGGGGGCCCACACGGTGCATGTTTTGCAGGTCTCCTCACAGAATCACAAGTGAAATAATTAGATCCACCTGTGGACCTTTTAAAATGTGTCGGTGAGTAATTAATACACCTGTGCACCTCCTTGGTTACCTGCAAAACATGCACTGTGTGGGGTCCTGAGGACCGAGTTTGAGAACCACTGCTCTAGGTACAGGGTGCTGATCAGTGAGAAGGGCATATATACATTTTGTCCTCACTGGTTAGTGCCCTGTACCTAGGGTGTACACCGTGTGTGTGTGTGTGGTTGTTTTTTTTTTTTTTTTTAATGTTCCTTTTTCTATTTAATTTGGTATGGTTATCAATGTTCAGTTAATATTTACTTGTTGGTAGATTCTCATACACTGTGTCCATAGTCTGTATGGCCTCATAGTGATCCTCTTTCTGCAGTCTGTCCATCTTCCAGTGAATGTGCGATTGGTAGTTTGTAGTGCGCCCAACATGACTGCCTCACTGGTACACCTGTGGATGGGATGAAAAATACATGAGCTGACTGACTATTGGGACCCTACTTCTACCCATTTTGTGTCATCTAATCTAGGGTGACCTGTTCCACCCAGGGTTAGTTATTCTACATAGTGCGACCAACATGGCTGCCTCACCTGGTACCTTTCATGGGTGGAATATATAACCTGTGGAATTATGATGACTGCACCAACCCTGTATTATGCTTGTTGTGCTCTCTAGGTGTGTGTTTTAATTTGTGTCCTTTTCTACTTGTTGTAATACTGACTTCTCTATACTAGGTTTTTAATGTCTGTAAAGCGACTGAGTCTTGCTGGAGCAGAGAGCTATATAGATATACAGTAACTTATTACCTATATGTAATTTAGAATACATTTACAAGCTTCCTGCATCTCCACACTATTTACTAATGTCTGCTTTCAAAGAGCAAATTACTGCATACAGTAGATCTTTTTGTTTATTAATTGCAATGTGACTGTTTTAGGTGAGAAGGACATTCCTGGCCTTACAGACAACACTGTTCCCCGCCGCTTGGGTCCAAAGAGGGCCAGCAGGATCCGCAAGCTCTTCAATCTGTCCAAAGAAGATGATGTACGCCAGTATGTGGTTAGGAAGCCTCTCTCTAAGGAAGGTAAGTGTGACCTATATGTGATGGGTAATTGATTTGTATGTGTTGTCCTAACTTTCCTGGAGTAGCATTTATCTAGCCTGGTACTTTAGCTAGATTTCCTACGGATAGACTGATCATTAATTTCCTTGGCTGATGTTGCCAATGCAGTCATGTGTTGAATGTAGTAACTACTTCTGTAGGACCACAGGTGCATTATTTACTACTGCTTTACATAAGTAGCTACACCTAGTCTAGTGCATGTTATACGAAGCATCTGGAAACAGCGCAGGTAGTGTTGTGAGGTCTGTTCACTGGTTTATAACACACTTGGCAATAGTGTTGTGAGGTCTGTTCACTGGTTTATAACACACTTGGCAATAAGCATCCGATATATCATCCGATCCGGCGGTTCAGACGATATATATCGTTCAAAACGTCCAGTGTGTATTCACTATGGGGTCTATTCAATTCGGAAAACTGCACTTTTTGACTTTTAGGTCGAGCCTGTATTCAACCTATTCAATTTTAGTGCCGTTTTTCCGACTTGTCGGAAGACACGTGGATTAGCCGCGTATTTTGTCGAACTTGCTGCCATTTCCGACAGGTTTTTGGCCCGTCTTCGACAATGCTGATTCAACTTCAAAAAGCCAGATCAGCATTGTTGAAAATGTGCAAAACCTGTTGGAAATGATGCAAAAGTGAATACTGAACAGTCTGATCCTCTCCGTCGGAGAGGATCTGACAGGCATTGAATAGACCCCTGTATCGTGAATGATGCGCGCTCCAACGGGTCGTTAACTATGTACAATATCTTTAGTTTTCACCTTGAAATCTAAAGATATTGTATAAGCTCGCAAGCACCAGGATGTGGGCGCGTGCCGTCACACACTAGAAGCAAACTGTATCATTCAGTGTATGAACGATATGTTTTCGCTGAGGATCTTGCACGATGTGACATCAGCAAGTTTGCACCCAGCCATAGTCTCTTGTCCAGCACTGAGTGCCGTTAGTATGAGCTTTCTGTCTGCCTTGCACATTAGATATCTTGTATGAATCTGGCTATATTTGGGAGCTTAATATTGATTCCATGCATTCTGTGAGACTTGCTGAAACTATCAAACAACGAATGTAAAATTTACTTGGTAATGCAGCTTATGAATATGGTAACTGGATGACATTTCATAAGTAGTAAACTGTTCATTGTGAATAGGGAAGAAGGCTAGGACTAAAGCCCCCAAGATCCAGCGTCTCGTGACCCCTAGAGTTCTTCAGCACAAGCGCAGACGTATTGCTCTGAAGAAGCAGCGCACTCAGAAGAACAAGGAGGAAGCATCAGAGTATGCCAAGCTCTTGGCTAAGAGAACAAAGGTACATTTATTTCATTAGCACCACTTTTGGTGTTAACACATACAACTTGTGTGTGTGCAGGTAGTACTGTGACCCTACTGCTACGGTCTGCAGTGATTAATGTAGTATCCCTTCTTATTTCCCAATTCTAGAGGAGATTACTCATGGTGCCAAAAAAAAAAACCCCCGTTTATGGCAAATACTTTTTAATCTATTTGTATAAATTTCCTCATCTGGCCCAAATATGCATCCTGTGATCAGTGTAGATAATGTTCAGCTTAATTCAGCAGTAACCAATTATTTGGGGGTTTATTTACGGAGTACCAGTGTGCTTAATCCCAATACATTTTGGTCTTAAAGTTACTGGCAAACTCTTTAGTCTCATACATTTTTAGACTCATCGCTTTGATACATGGAACCTGTTGAATGTGTTAGTCTAAATAGTTGCTCATCACATTTTAAAATGAGTGACAGTTCACATTGTGCTTAGTATATTATTTAGTGCAGGCCTGGCCAACCTGTGGCTCTCCAGCTGTTGTAAAACTACAAGTCCCGTCATGCTTTGCCACAGTTTTGCTATTAAGGAATGCTAAAACTGTGGCAAGGCATGCTGGGATGTGTAGTTTCACAACATCTGGAGAGCCACAGGTTGGCCAGGCCTGATTTAGTTCTTTCTCTAAACCCTTAAATTTTCCCAACGGCTCATGTGAGGATATCTGTCTGTGGAAGTTGGTGGAGAATTACTGACCCAGCAACATAGATTACCTCACCTGTGCATAATTAAAGAAATCTGCAAAGCATGTATTGTTAGTGGTACTTGTGGACTGGAGTTGAGATCCCCTGATTAAGTGTAATACTGCAAGTGACAGGCCCACATATTATTTAAATATCTTTATTTTCCTTTTGCTCAGGAAGCCAAGGAGAAGCGCCAGGAGCAGATCGCAAAGAGGCGTAGGCTTTCCTCCCTGAGAGCCTCCACATCCAAATCTGAATCCAGCCAGAAGTAAAGCCTCAGATTTAAATAAACACAATTTCTTGTAAACTAACAACGTGTATTTCTTTGAAAGGATATTTCTGTTGAAATTAGCCCCTTAGGGACAGATTCTTTTTCACTGCAAATGTGTGGTTTATTTAATTTTTTTTCTCCAACGTCCTTGAGGATGCTGGGACTCCGTAAGGACCATGGGGAATAGACGGGCTCCGCAGGAGATAGGGCACTTTAAGAAAGCTTTGGACTCTGGGTGTGCACTGGCTCCTCCCTCTATGCCCCTCCTCCAGACCTCAGTTTTACACTGTGTCCAGAGCAAGATGGGTGCACTGCAGAGAGCTCTCCAGAGTTCTCTGCCTAGAAGCATTTTTGTTTTGGATTTTTTTATTTTTTTCCCTACCTTTTACTACTTTTTCACAGGGAGCACTGCTGGCAACAGGCTCCCTGCATCGAGGGACTGAGGAGAGAGGAGCAGACCTTGTCAAAGATAGGCTCTGCTGCCTCGGCTACTGGACACCATTAGCTCCAGAGGGGGTGAACGCAGGTTCTTACTGGGCGTCCACCACCGGAGCTGCGCCTCCGTTCTCCTCACAGAGCTAGAAGTACAGAAGACAGAAGTCGTCAGGCGGCAGAAGCCTTCAGCTTCACTGAGGTAACGCACAGCACTGCAGCTGTGCGTCATTGCTCCCATACACCTCACACACTCCGGTCACTGTAAGGGCGCAGGGGGGGGCGCTCCCTGGGCAGCAATATAAACCTCTGCATGGCAAAAAGACTATATACATGTACAGGTGGGCTCTGTACATGTATATAAAAGAGCCCCCGCCATATTTTACTAAGTTTGAGCGGGACAGAAGACTGCCACCGAGGGGGCGGGGCTTCTCCCTCAGCACTCACCAGCGCCATTTTCTCTCCACAGCACTGCTGAGGAAGCTCCCCGGTCTCTCCCCTGCTTACACACGGTGAAGGGGTGCTTAAGAGGGGGGGGGGGGGGGGGGCGGCACATAATTGGCGGTTTACATATTATACAGCGCTGCTGGGGAAAAACATTTTGTGTTGTTCTCCAGGGTTATTGCGCTGGGGTGTGTGCTGGCATACTCTCTCTCTGTGTCTCCAAAGGGCCTTGACAGGGATACTGGCTTCAGGAAAGGGATTCCCTGTGTGTGTGTGAAGTGTCGGTACACGTGTGTCGACATGTTTGACGAGGAAGGCTCGCTTAATGTGGCGGGGGAGTGCTTGAATGTCAGGTCGCCATCGGCAACACCGACACCGGAATGGGTGGATATGCTAAATGTCTTGAATGCAAATGTCAATCTATTGCATAAAAGATTAGACAAGGCAGAAGCTAGGGATCAGTCAGGTAGCCAGTCCATGCCTGTCCCTGGGGCGCCAGGTCCTTTGGGGTCTCAGAAGCACACCATATCCCAGATCGATGACACAGATACTGACTCTAGTGTTGACTATGAAGATGCAAATTACAGCCGAAGGGTATACGGTACATGATTATTGCCATTAAAGAGGTTTTGCATGAGGTGGCAGTCTCCCCTCCAGTCTCCTCTCTGCAGTCTCCTCTCTATACCCTTCTCCCCCTGACAATATAAGCTGCTGCAGTTAGTGGGGATTGCAGGGATCTGTGCAATTGGGGAGCCCTATACGCCCCACAGTTAAAGGGGAGGGCTGGAGGAGATCAACTGGCACACTAACATTACAGACCTACTAAGCCTCACTTCCCTCCATCCCCAGCTGGTCAAATCCTTCCACCGAGCTGGCCAACTTCCAGATTACACTGCGGAGAAAAGGGAATATAACATCACTATTGATTCTCAGAAGCGGTGCTGTTTCTCCAGTCTGCTGCCACAAAGTGAATTACATCCACTACCCCCCTCTTGTCGCCACGTATGTGAGAGGTGAGAACGACTAATCCATTACTTACTGATTACTCTTTCGTGGGCGTGCTCATACGGCGATGCCGCTGGCCGGATTGCCATTATAATTGATATATTACACCACTGAGTATATTTGCCACGCTCTCTAAATCAACCTGCTCGCCCTCCTGCATAGATTGGCGACATCAAATTTATACCCGGTTGACACAATTGCATCCTGTTGACAACTTGGCGAACTGCGCCCATCCTCAGTTTGCCTGTAGTCGACACATTTCGCAGCATTATGTGAACTTGCACCACCAGCAGTTGTGATGTAGAATTCTGCACTCTTGCATGACCAAAGGCATACCATCCCACCTATCCGACCCTCATGAGCTCATAATTACTACTATGGACAAATTTTTAAGTTCTTCTGCACCAAAACCACAAAGAAATAGAAGTGGAAATAAACGCAGGGAGCCGAGCCCCGTCTCTCCGCCGCTGTCTTTCAACCCTGTCGGTTTCAACGACTAAGTTGAATCATCATCTACCATGCCCCCAAAAGCTCCCCCCGCTCCTCCTTCCTATTTGGAAATAGTGAAAGCAATCAAGGAAACCGTGGAACCGTTACTACAAGCACAGGCGGACAAATTTATGACTGCGGTATCAGACCTTAAATCAGAGCTTGGGTCTATGACTCGCAGAATCTCCGTGAATGAGAATAGGATTGGAGCCAATTTCAAAGAAATCGAAGATCTCAAGGAACAGGTCGTATCTTTAACATCTTCACGCCAACATATGATGATGAAGATAGACGACCTGGAAAATCGCTCGAGACGTAACAATCAGAATTGTGGGCCTTAAAGAGTCACTGAAAGGCCCTGATCTTCTAAAGTTTTTACTCTCCGACCTCCTAGGCATCCCGGAAGACCTGTCTTCGATGGAGATTGAGCGAGCTCATAGACTGGGTCCGCCACGCGACTCTAACCAAACCAGACCCCGCCCGGTTATCTTTAAATGCTTAAACTTTAAACATAAAGAACTGATGTGGTCTGCGGCGCGAAGCCGGGGCCCACTTCACTGGGATGGACAACGGCTGTTTCTCTTCCAGGATTATTCCGCAGAAGTCTCTAGAGCCAGAAGAGAAATGTCTCCATTATGCTCTCACCTAGTGAAAAGCGGTATACGATTTGCCCTACTTTACCCTGCGCGGCTGCGCATTTTCAACCCGCAAGGTCCGAAAGATTTCACTTCAGTGGACTCAGCTAAGGAATTTATGACGGAGCTGGAAGGATCCATGCGGTCACCCTCAGCCTCACACTCGTCTCCTCCAAGCAGAGACGACGATAACAGTTGAACTTGATTTCAGGTCTTAGTTCAAATTATTAGGTAGATCGATATAGTTGATGTTTCTCTTCTATTGCGGGGTGGATTTGATTTGATTTAACTGCTACCGGGTTAATTTAGTTATCACTCCATTCTCTTTATATAAGGGTCATAAAGATGTTTCTAAAGTTCATTCTAGGTATTGCCTGTTGGTTATGCTGTTATTCTCTTTTTTTTTTATTGATGATCTACATTGCAGCGAGCCCATGCAGACAGTATATACTGATGTATACTGGTGGGAACGCTCCCATGTGTTCTTGTCTTAACCTCTATGTTTACTTTCTTCTCTACTTTCTGACTATTTCTTTTTTCTTCTCTGCTCCTCCTTCCCTGAAGATGCTTAGTTGGTGGGGGTGGGAACAGTCTGTGTCCATGATATTCTGGATTACTTATATAAGGAGGCTTATTGTCTCAGGACCTGATAAGGCCCTTATGTGTTCTCCTACTGGTGGTATAAATGTCACAACTTAACATAATATCGTGGAATGTCAGGGGTATTAATTCTCCTATTAAACGGAGACGTATCCTTACCTACTTAAATAAAATAAAAGCGGATGTCTCTATGCTTCAGGAGACACATCTGACCCCCGCTGAACACGCTAAACTCACCATGCTTAGACAAGAAGTCGTAGCTTTTTCTTCATTCACCTCTAAGGCGAGAGGGGTTGCGATCCTCATTCGTAAGGGGGTGGCCTTTGACGTACACCATCAGATTATTGACTCTCTGGGTAGATACATTGTCCTAGATATAACTTTGGAGGGCACCAGACTGACCTTGTGCAACGTTTATGCCCCAGCTGTCTATGATAAATCATTCTATCTAGAAATAACAAATATTCTCCGCCCATATTCGCATACCTCCCTTATTATTGGAGGAGATATGAATATGGTGTCCTCTCTGGTCTTGGACAAGAAGAGTGCCTCGTCTCAGAGGACCCGACTTCCCAAGATCAACCTAGGTTACATGTCTGCACAACTGGGACTGATTGATATATGGCGTCTTCATAATCCCGTAGAATTGGAATATACTTACTACTCTTCAACCCATAATTCCTTTTCACGTATTGATTATTTTTTCATTTCCACTGATCTGTCCACCAGGATCATTGAGGCAACTATCAAGCCCATATCCATCTCAGACCATGCCCCTATATCGATAGTACTACAGGGTAGACTCACTTTAGGTACTAATTCCCATTGGAGATTCCCTGCTAAGATGGCGGCTTCTCCAGACTTTAAAACTATGCTGACGACATCCTGGGAATCTTACGCACTTAATAACTCTACCCACGCGTCTGATCCTGCATTGTTTTGGCAGACAGCCAAAGCTGTCTTACGAGGAGACATAATAGCATACATGGCGAAATATAGACGAGAACAAGACTCCGCATACAGGACGGCACAGTCCGAACTCACTTCCTCATTTCAAAAGTTTAAATCCTCACCCACACTATCTAACAAGCAGAAATATAGAGACGCTAAGACTCAATTTGATCACACTCTGACACAAATGGATAATAAATTCCTTATTGCAGGGAAATATAATTTTTTTCAATATGGAGATAAGCCTAGCCGAATGCTTTCCAATCTGCTTAAATCTGATAAGGGGCCCCAACATGTAACTGCTCTGAAAGACCCTTCCTCTGGTATACAATCTGAAGGAAAGGCGATCACAGATATTTTTCACTCCTTTTATACCGATCTTTACTCACACAGTGACATCGAACAACCTACTAAAAACTCCTTTTGGGAAAAAATACAACTGCCTCAGATCTCCCCAGATCAGTCAGACTCTCTCATGGCCCCTGTCACTGTCATTGAAGTGACAGAGGCTATTAAAAACCTTAAACCACTGAAAACCCCGGGCCCAGATGGTTTATCCAGAGAATTCTTTAAATTGCTCTCTCCTAAAATAGTGGACTCTCTAACGGCCTTTTTTAATTCTATTTTTTCCAACCTTACTATCCCACAGTATTTCAACTCGGCCTTGCTTCGAGTTATACCCAAACCTGGTAGAGACCCGTTACTCCCGTCCTCTTATCGCCCTATCTCCTTGCTTAATGTAGACTACAAACTGTTTACTAAACTGTTGGCAGATCGCCTAAAATTTATCCTGCCTGAAATGATTCATGAAGACCAAACCGGTTTTATCTCAGGCAGACATTCTGTAACCAATATCCGTAAGGTTCTGACAGTTATACAGTCCCTGAGCGAGGTGGAGACGGGTGATCCCAACTTCCTATTGTCTTTAGACGCCGAAAAGGCGTTTGATCTGGTGACGTGGGACCACCTGTTTGAGACACTCCAACGCTTCGGATTTCCTGACAGATTTATAGCCGTTATACGCACTATCTATCATAATGCATCTACACAAATTTTCACAAACCGATATCTATCACGGCCCCTAATGATCCATAGGGGGACTAGACAGGGATGCCCCTTATCCCCTCTGCTTTTTGCGGCTGCATTGGAACCACTGGCCATAGCACTGAGACAATTATCAACCTTTTCGGGGATCTCGGTAGGAGAAAGAGAAGTTAAACTTGGATTATTTGCAGATGATATGATTTTATTTGTTTCCAACCCCCGTACTTCGATACCAGCTATTTTCGACACCATACACTGTTTTAGTACCTTTGCTGGCTACCGTATAAACACACATAAATCTGAATTACTCCCACTGACTAACATAAAAGACCCCCACATCTATACTGATTTCGCTTCTCAATTTACGCTGACCCCTACTAAACTAAAATACTTGGGTATTTATATCCCTTCAGAACTCTCCCGGCTGTATACATTCAATTACACTCCCATTATCCAACAAATCAAAACACGATTAGAAACTTGGAAAGATCTTAAACTTTCTCTACTAGGCAGAATAGTCGTGATAAAATCCGTTATATTCCCTAAACTGGCATATTTGCTCCAAATGCTCCCTGTCACGATTACTAAACAAGACTCCCTACTCTGCTCGCAAATATTTTCAAAATTTATATGGAAAAACGCTAAACCTCGCATGCCCAAAGCCCGAACTTATATTAACAAACGTAAAGGTGGTCTGAGTATGCCCAATGTGACGATGTTTGCTAGAGCAGCACTATTTAAATTTGCCTCAGACTGGCTGCTCCGATCAGATCTATCTACGAACCTGGAATTGGAAGAAGCATTGTTTTTCCCTTACTCCCCAGCAGCGTTGCTTCACACACCACTCTCCAAAATACCCCAAAAACTAATATTCTGTTTTGGGACACTTATAGGGCCTGGATCTCCATTCATAAATTGTTCCATACTAACCCCTTTGAGTCACCGTATATTCCCTTATGGGGCAACCCTAATTTCCCCTCCGCCTTAGACAATCGACACTTTTACACGTGGAAAGGTAAAGGAATTTGTTCTATCAGGATTGTCTTTGATCCTGGTGGCCAGATGCTCTCCTTTCAGCAACTACGTGACAGATTTTCTTTGCCCCACACTAATTTCTTTATGTATCTCCAAGCGCGCCACTACATTACCTCCCTAGGTGACCCCCTGGGTAAAAAGGCCTCTCCTCGAACAATACTCGATACTCTCACGTTTTGTAGACATAACCCATTCAAAATTCGCTATCTATATAGTGACCTGATTGAGGTGTCAGCCCCCTCTTGGTCCCCTCTCTCTGCTTCATGGCGGCGGGAACTCCCGGAGGCACCCGCGATGGACGAGATGTCTAAGAACACTGAACTGGTCCTCAAAGCTCTAAAATCCGCCACACTACAGGAAATACATTTAAGAACTTTAAACAGGATGTATATAGCCCCCTCTCAAAGACAACACTTCCGCCCTGGTGAGACGGGTAGTTGCCCTAAATGTGGAGAGAGTGGAGCATCCCTCACGCACAATTTTTGGTTATGTGGGAAAATCAAACGGTTCTGGCGTAAGTTTCTCCAATATCTATCCCGTTTACTTAAATTACCCCTTCCAGAAGAGGTGGGCCCGTTGCTGTTCGCGGACTTTTCATCCTGGTTGTCGCAGTTTGACCTTGCCTCTATGATCCCGCTACTGACTGTGATGGTCACGGTGGCGAGACAGGTGATACTGAGACACTGGATATATAAAACTGCTCCATCAATGGGAGAATGGGAATCTGCCTTACTAGATATACTGTTTTGTGAGAGGCGAATGGCCACTTTTCAAATTGAAAATGGAGTGAAGCTTTTCCACAAAAAATGGGGAACCTATATAGAGACTTTACCCCTAGACAGGCGTGAATGTATCTGGAAGGTATTCCGCGACACTACATGGTATTGGACTAGTCGGATAGTGGGAACCATTACTTGACCACAGGTGGGATGAAAGATGGATTTAAATGAGATGCCTAGTTTACAGCGTAGACACTCCTCATTAGGGATTAACATGGTATAATATTCACTCCAAACCCATGAGCTCGGTACTAATGCTTTCTCTTTGCTCTCTAACATATCCTTTTCTCCTTTTTCTCTATCGTCCTAGTGGATGCTGGGGTTCCTGAAAGGACCATGGGGAATAGCGGCTCCGCAGGAGACAGGGCACAAAAAGTAAAGCTTTCCGATCAGGTGGTGTGCACTGGCTCCTCCCCCTATGACCCTCCTCCAAGCCTCAGTTAGATTTTTGTGCCCGGCCGAGAAGGGTGCAATCTAGGTGGCTCTCCTAAAGAGCTGCTTAGAGAAAGTTTAGCTTAGGTTTTTTATTTTACAGTGAGTCCTGCTGGCAACAGGATCACTGCAACGAGGGACTTAGGGGAGAAGAAGTGAACTCACCTGCGTGCAGGATGGATTGGCTTCTTGGCTACTGGACATCAGCTCCAGAGGGACGATCACAGGTACAGCCTGGATGGTCACCGGAGCCTCGCCGCCGGCCCCCTTGCAGATGCTGAAACATGAAGAGGTCCAGAATCGGCGGCAGAAGACTCCTCAGTCTTCTAAAGGTAGCGCACAGCACTGCAGCTGTGCGCCATTTTCCTCTCAGCACACTTCACACGGCAGTCACTGAGGGTGCAGGGCGCTGGGAGGGGAGCGCCCTGGGAGGCAAATGAAAACCTATTTGGCTAAAAAATACCTCACATATAGCCTCCGGGGCTATATGGAGATATTTAACCCCTGCCAGAATACACTAAAGAGCGGGAGACGAGCCCGCCGGAAAAGGGGCGGGGCCTATCTCCTCAGCACACAGCGCCATTTTCCTTACACAGCTCCGCTGGTCAGGACGGCTCCCAGGTCTCTCCCCTGCACTGCACTACAGAAACAGGGTAAAACAAGAGAGGGGGGGCAAAATAGTGGCAAAAATTATATTATAAAAGCAGCTATACAGGGAGCACTTATTATAAGGCTATCCCTGTCATATATAGCGCTTTTGGTGTGTGCTGGCAAACTCTCCCTCTGTCTCCCCAAAGGGCTAGTGGGGTCCTGTCTTCGTTAAGAGCATTCCCTGTGTGTCTGCTGTGTGTCGGTACGTGTGTGTCGACATGTATGAGGACGATATTGGTGTGGAGGCGGAGCAATTGCCAAATTTGGGGATGTCACCTCCTAGGGGGTCGACACCAGAATGGATGCCTTTATTTATGGAATTACGGGATAGTGTCAACACGCTAAAGCAGTCGTTTGACGACATGAGACGGCCGGACAATCAGTTAGTGCCTGTCCAGGCGCCTCAAACACCGTCAGGGGCTGTAAAACGCCCTTTGCCTCAGTCGGTCGACACAGACCCAGGCACTGATTCCAGTGGCGACGGTGACGAATCAACCGTATTTTCCAGTAGGGCCACACGTTATATGATTTTGGCAATGAAGGAGGCGTTACATTTAGCTGATACTACAGGTACCACTAAACAGGGTATTATGTGGGGTGTGAAAAAACTACCTATAGTTTTTCCTGAATCAGAAGAACTAAATGATGTATGTGATGAAGCGTGGGTTGCCCCCGATAAAAAGATGCTAATTTCAAAGAAGTTATTAGCTTTATACCCTTTCCCGTCAGAGGTTAGGGCGCGCTGGGAAACACCTCCTAGGGTGGACAAGGCGCTCACACGCTTATCTAAACAAGTGGCGTTACCCTCTCCTGAGACGGCCGCACTTAAAGATCCAGCAGATAGGAGGATGGAAAATATCCAAAAAAGTATATACACACATACAGGTGTTATACTACGACCAGCTATAGCGACAGCCTGGATGTGCAGTGCTGGAGTAGCTTGGTCAGAGTCCCTGATTGAAAATATTGATACCCTGGATAGGGACAATGTTTTACTGTCTTTAGAACAAATAAACGATGCATTTCTTTATATGCGTGATGCACAGAGGGATATCTGCACACTGGCATCACGGGTAAGTGCTATGTCCATTTCGGCCAGAAGAAGTTTATGGACGCGACAGTGGTCAGGCGATGCGGACTCAAAACGGCATATGGAAGTTTTGCCGTATAAAGGGGAGGAGTTATTTGGAGTCGGTCTATCAGATTTGGTGGCCACGGCTACAGCCGGGAAATCCACCTTTTTACCTGAAGCTACTCCCCAACAGAAAAAGACACCGACTTTTCAACCGCAGCCCTTTCGTTCCTTTAAAAACAAGAGAGCAAAGGGATATTCATATCTGCCACGAGGCAGAGGAAGGGGGAAGAGACACCAACAGGCAGCTCCTTCCCAGGAACAGAAGCCCTCCCCCGCTTCTACAAAAGCCTCAGCATGACGCTGGGGCTTCTCAAGCGGACTCGGGGGCGGTGGGCGGTCGTCTCAAGAATTTCAGCGCGCAGTGGGCTCACTCGCAGGTAGATCCCTGGATCCTGCAGATAATATCTCAGGGGTACAGGTTGGAACTAGAGACAGATCCGCCTCGCCGTTTCCTGAAGTCTGCTTTACCAACGTCCCCCTCAGAAAGGGAGACGGTTTTGGAAGCCATTCACAAGCTGTACTCTCAGCAGGTGATAGTCAAGGTACCTCTTCTACAACAGGGAAAGGGGTATTATTCCACTCTATTTGTGGTACCGAAGCCGGACGGCTCGGTAAGACCTATTCTAAATCTGAAGTCCTTGAACCTGTACATAAAGAAGTTCAAGTTCAAAATGGAGTCACTCAGAGCAGTGATAGCGAACCTGGAAGAAGGGGACTTTATGGTGTCCTTGGACATCAAGGATGCGTACCTCCACGTTCCAATTTACCCCTCACACCAGGGGTACCTCAGGTTCGTTGTACAAAACTGTCACTATCAGTTTCAGACGCTGCCGTTCGGATTGTCCACGGCACCTCGGGTCTTTACAAAGGTAATGGCCGAGATGATGATTCTTCTTCGAAGAAAAGGCGTATTAATTATCCCATACTTGGACGATCTCCTAATAAGGGCAAGGTCCAGAGAACAGCTAGAGAGGGGATTAGCACTGTCTCAAGAAGTGCTAAAACAGCACGGCTGGATTCTGAATATTCCAAAATCCCAGTTACAACTCGTCTGCTGTTCCTAGGGATGATTCTGGACACGGTTCAGAAAAAGGTTTTTCTCCCGGAGGAAAAAGCCAAGGAGTTATCCGAGCTTGTCAGGAACCTCCTAAAACCAGGAAAGGTGTCTGTACATCAATGCACAAGAGTCCTGGGAAAAATGGTGGCTTCTTACGAAGCAATTCCATTCGGCAGATTCCATGCACGAATTTTCCAGAGGGATCTGTTGGACAAATGGTCAGGGTCGCATCTTCAGATGCACCAGCGGATAACCCTGTCTCCAAGGACAAGGGTATCTCTTCTGTGGTGGTTGCAGAGTGCTCATCTATTGGAGGGCCGCGGATTCGGCATACAGGATTGGATCCTGGTGACCACGGACGCCAGCCTGAGAGGCTGGGGAGCAGTCACACAAGGAAGAAACTTCCAGGGAGTGTGGACGAGCCTGGAAACGTCTCTTCACATAAACATTCTGGAACTAAGAGCAATCTACAATGCTCTAAGCCAGGCAGAACCTCTGCTTCAAGGAAAACCGGTCTTGATCCAGTCGGACAACATCACGGCAGTCGCCCATGTAAACAGACAGGGCGGCACAAGAAGCAGGAGTGCAATGGCAGAAGCTGCAAGGATTCTTCGCTGGGCAGAGAATCATGTGATAGCACTGTCAGCAGTGTTCATCCCGGGAGTGGACAACTGGGAAGCAGACTTCCTCAGCAGACACGACCTTCACCCGGGAGAGTGGGGACTTCATCCGGAAGTCTTCCACATGCTGGTAACCCGTTGGGAAAGACCAATGGTGGACATGATGGCGTCTCGCCTCAACAAAAAACTGGACAGGTATTGCGCCAGGTCAAGAGATCCGCAGGCAATAGCTGTGGACGCGCTGGTAACGCCTTGGGTGGACCAGTCGGTGTATGTGTTTCCTCCTCTGCCTCTCATACCAAAAGTATTGAGAATTATACGGCAAAGAGGCGTAAGAACGATACTAGTGGTTCCGGATTGGCCAAGAAGGACTTGGTACCCGGAACTTCAAGAGATGATCACGGAAGATCCGTGGCCTCTACCTCTAAGGAGGGACTTGCTTCAGCAGGGTCCCTGTCTGTTTCAAGACTTACCGCGGCTGCGTTTGACGGCATGGCGGTTGAACGCCGGATCCTAAAGGAAAAAGGCATGCCGGAAGAAGTCATTCCTACTTTGATTAAACACAGACTTAGTATCTGCACACTCTTACAATATCAGAATTTCATGGGTATATGTAATTCATCAACATATACCTATGTTAATGGAGAACCCCTTTTCCCAATGCTTAACTATGTTATTGTACAAGGGGGTGCTGTCAACTGCAGTGTATATGAACAAGAATTTTTGGAGGAAAAACAAGAAGAAATCTGCACTGTTGACGCACTGAACAGTATTAATGAGTCATAAAATATAACCTTTATTAAGTATATATTAAAATTGGATATATATTGGTATTATTGTCCCAAACTGCAGTGAAACATAAAGGTTAAAATCACAAAACTGACATACATGTGAATAAAGAAAATAAAGAAATGTGAGAAAGAATTTAAAAAGCGTGTCCACGTGTAATTAATTATTTATTAGAAGACACAACCCTTGCAGGGTTGTTGGTATGAGTATATATGTTGCTAATAATCACTCTCAAGAGTAATGTTATTTGGATGGCTGTTAGTGTCTATATCGTCTGGTACCACTGGGTCTTATCCCATGCATTCCCTTCACTCGATAGGGATTACCTCCCGGGAAGCCATCCCCCTTGGCGAATTAGTGGGGGTGAATGGGTATAATAGGTAAGCTGACCTCCAATTGTGGAGTGTTTTTGTCGTTGGAGATTACTGGTTCTCTATTTCTCCTAGGACCATATTCCTAAATTCAATGCCCCTGGAGGATAGCTTTCCGTATATCAGATAGGGGATTGCTTAATGTGAAAATCTCTATACATCATGGAACAGTCATATTTATTATTATCCAAAAGGAATAGCTATAATTTGGCCGTTTAGATGTACTTAGTTGGCAAGATATACCAACTAGTGGGGTTGCCTTAAGGAATATAGCAATTCCGATTCTCATATGAATAGCAACCTTCTTTCATAGAACCAGCCAGATCTTATTTAATCTGATATTGATCAGTAGGGTTGCCTTCAGGAATATAGCAATTCCAATTATCCTATAGATAGCAACCTTCCTTAATATAATCAGCCAGATCTTATTTAGTCTTATCTAGACATAGGCAATACTGCTTTCCTTAGAGGTATAGCCACCTCAATTCTTATTGGGAAGCAGAGTATCTGTGATAGTGATTTAGTGCTTATTTCATATTCAATTTATCTGAAAGATAATACGTTCCATGTGTCAGAGATTAATCAATTTCTGTTTACACTGATAGATAATTAACCCTTATTCTGTTTTAGTGTAATAAAATACTCATATAGAAAAATGTGGTAATCCCATAAATTATATATATAATAGCCCTTAGTGATCCAGATTCCACAATAAGAAATATTTTTTATTTGTCTTATAAACTGCTAGGGCACACAGCTGCTTGCTGAATTCCAAATATATATATCATTCTGTAACAGTCTTATGATAGAGATACTGTTACATATTCAGTCACTCAATTATCTAAGAATTAGCAGATTCTGTGTGAAGGTGGTATAATGTATCCAATACACTGTCAGTGATCGTGGTGACTGGTATAATGATGTAATATACTGAGTATGCTAGTAAGACGTGCAGCCGCTCTCCAGCCCTTAAGTGTTACCAATCAATTTGTTACACTGTAAAAGATTTTTAGTGTCCTGTTAAGACATGCAGCTGCTAGGTTGACTCATAGACATTTATCCATTTGTAACAATTATGTAACACTTATGTGCATGTCACTGATATTACATAAAGATAGTATGACATATGCCACTTTATGTTAAAGTCTATAGCAGCCAATATGACGTCTCTGCTCTGTCATAAATGTCTGGTTATTACCAGTCTAGACAGCAAGAGTGATCACGATGTTAGCTGTTAGTTTTCACTAATAGGAAATAGAAGCTGAGCCATAGGAAAGGAACAAACTTGAGCTGCTAGCCTTTATGAATAGGAAATAGAAGCAGACCCGTGACAAAAAAGTATATTAATGTGGGTGTATTTAATGATGTAACATTGGGACCAATGAATATACATCACTCCTGCTGTCTAGATCGATAATAACTAGACAATTATGACAAAGCAGAGACGCCACATTGGCTGCTATAGACTTTAACATAAAACGGCATATGTCACACTATCTTTATGTAATAAAATCTGTTACAGTGTAACAAACTGATTGGTAACACTTAAGGGCTAGAGAGCGGCTGCACGTCTTACCAGCATACTCAGTATATTACATCATTATACCAGTCACCACGATCACTGACAGTGTATTGGATACATTATACCACCTTCACACAGAATCTGCTAACCCTTAGATAACTGAGAGTGGGGGAGAGGGCGGGAGAGTGCGGATGACTCTGCAGCACCGAATGAGAGAATTCCAGGTCCTCCTCAGCCAGGGTATCAAATTTGTAGAATTTTGCAAACGTGTTTGCCCCCGACCAAGTAGCTGCTCGGCAAAGTTGTAAAGCCGAGACCCCTCGGGCAGCGGCCCAAGATGAGCCCACCTTCCGTGTGGAATGGGCTTTTACAGAATTAGGCTGCGGTAAGCCTACCGCAGAATGCGCCAGCTGAATAGTGCTACAAATCCAGCGCGCAATAGACTGCTTAGAAGCAGGAGCACCCAGCTTGGTGGGTGCATACAGGATAAACAGCGAGTCAGTCTTTCTGACTCCAGCCGTCCTGGAAATATAAATTTTTAGGGCCCTGACTACGTCCAGCAACTTGGAATCCTCCAAGTCCCTAGTAGCCGCAGGCACCACAATAGGTTGGTTCAAGTGAAAAGCTGAGACCACTTTTGGGAGAAACTGAGGACGAGTCCTCAATTCTGCCCTATCCATATGGAAAATCAGATAAGGGCTTTTACAAGACAAAGCCGCCAATTCTGAAACCCGCCTGGCCGACGCCAGGGCCAACAGCATGACCACTTTCCACGTGAGATATTTTAAATCCACAGACTTAAGTGGTTCGAACCAATGTGATTTCAGGAATGCCAAAACCACATTTAGATCCCAAGGTGCCACTGGGGGCCCAAAAGGAGGCTGAATATGCAGTACTCCTTTGACAAAAGTCTGAACTTCAGGCAGTGAAGCCAGTTCTTTTTGGAAGAAAATCGACAGAGCCGAAATCTGGACCTTTATGGACCCCAATTTGAGGCCCAACGTCACCCCTGCTTGCAGGAAGTGCAGGAATCGACCCAGTTGAAATTCCTCCGTCGCGGCCTTCATGGCCTCACACCAAGCAACATATTTTCGCCAAATGCGGTGATAATGTCTTGCGGTGACATCCTTCCTGGCTTTGATCAGGGTAGGGATGACTTCCTCCGGAATACCCTTTTCCTTCAGGATCCGGTGTTCAACCGCCATGCCGTCAAACGCAGCCGCGGTAAGTCTTGGAACAGACAGGGTCCCTGCTGCAGCAGGTCTTGTCTGAGCGGCAGAGGCCAAGGGTCCTCTGTAAGCATCTCTTGAAGTTCCGGGTACCAAGCTCTTCTTGGCCAATCCGGAACCACGAGTATAGTTTTCACTCCTCGCCTTCTTATTATTCTCAGTACCTTGGGTATGAGAGGTAGAGGAGGAAACACATAAACCGACTGGTACACCCATGGTGTCACTAGAGCGTCCACCGCTATCGCCTGAGGGTCTCTTCACCGGGCGCAATATCTTTTCAACTTCTTGTTGAGGCGGGACGCCATCATGTCTACCTGTGGTTTTTCCCACCGGTTGACCAGCATTTGGAAGACTTCTGGATGAAGTCCCCATTCTCCCGGGTGGAGGTCGTGCCTGCTGAGGAAGTCTGCTTCCCAGTTGTCCACTCCCGGAATGAACACTGCCGTCAGTGCTAACACATGATTCTCTGCCCATCTGAGAATCCTTGTGGCTTCTGCCATCGCCATCCTGCTTCTCGTGCCGCCCTGTCTGTTTACATGGGCGACCGCCGTGATGTTGTCTGACTGGATCAGTACCGGCTGGTTTTGAAGCAGGGGTCTTGCCTGGCTTAGGGCATTGTAAATGGCCCTTAGCTCCAGGATATTTATGTGAAGAGAAATCTCCTGATTTGACCACAGTCCTTGGAAATTTCTTCCCTTTGTGACTGCCCCCCAGCCCCGAAGGCTGGCATCCGTGGTCACCAGGATCCAGTCCTGTATTCCGAATCTGCGGCCCTCTAGTAGATGAGCCCTCTGCAGCCACCACAGCAGCGACACCCTGGTTCTGGCCGATAGGGTTATCCGCTGTTGCATCTGGAGATGGGACCCGGACCATTTGTCCAACAGGTCCCACTGGAACGTCCTTGCGTGGAACCTTCCGAATGGAATTGCTTCATACGAAGCTACCATTTTTCCCAGGACTCGTGTGCATTGATGTACCGACACTTTTCCTGGTTTTAGGATGTCTCTGACCAGAGATGACAATTCCTCTGCTTTTTCCAGTGGAAGAAACACTCTTTTCTGGTCTGTGTCCAGAATCATTCCCAGGAACAGAAGACGTGTCGTCGGGACCAGCTGTGACTTTGGAATGTTTAGAATCCAGCCGTGCTGTTGTAGCACTTCCTGAGAAAGTACCACCCCCACTATCAACTGTTCTTTGGACCTCGCCTTTATCAGGAGATCGTCCAAGTACGGGATAATTAAAACTCTTCTTGCGAAGGAGTATCATCATTTCGGCCATTACCTTGGTAAAGACCCTCGGTGCCGTGGATAACCCAAACGGCAGCGTCTGGAACTGATAGTGACAGTCCTGTACCACAAATCTGAGGTACTCCTGGTGCGGAGGGTAAATGGGGACATGCAGGTACGCGTCCTTGATGTCCAGGGATACCATGTAATCCCCCTCCTCCAGGCTCACAATAACCGCCCTGAGCGATTCCATCTTGAACTTGAACCTTTTGATATAAGTGTTCAAGGCTTTTAAATTTAAGATGGGTCTCACCGAACCGTCCGGTTTCGGTATCACAAACATTGTGGAGTAGTAACCCTTTCCTTGCTGAAGGAGGGGTACCTTGACAATCACTTTCTGTGAATACAGTTTTTGAATAGCCACCAACACTGCCTCCCTGGCAGAGGGAGTTGCCGGCAAGGCAGATTTTAGGAAACGGCGGGGGGGAGACGTCTCGAATTCCAGCCTGTACCCCTGAGATACTACTTGAAGGACCCAGGGATCCACTTGTGAGAGAGCCCACTGTGTGCTGAAAAACCTGAGACGTGCCCCCACCGTTCCCGATTCCGCCTGAGCAGCCCCAGCGTCATGCTGTGGACTTACCGGACGCAGGGGAGGACTTCTGCTCCTGGGAACTAGCTGTGTGCTGCAGCTTTTTCCCCCTTCCTCTGCCCCTCGGCAGAAAGGATGAGCCTCTAGCCCGCTTATTTTTCTGGGGCCGAAAGGACTGTACCTGATAATACGGTGCTTTCTTTTGCTGTGGGGTAGCCTGTGGCAAAAAAGTCGATTTCCCAGCAGTAGCTGTGGAAACGAGGTCTGAAAGACCTTCCCCAAAAAGTTCCACCCCTTTATAGGGTAAAACTTCCATGTGCCGCTTGGAGTCGGCATCACCTGACCATTGCCTAGTCCATAACCCCCGTCTGGCGGCAATGGACATAGCGCTTATTTTTGATGCCAGCCGGCAAATATCCCTCTGTGCATCACGCATGTTTAAGACCGCGTCTTTTATATGGTCAATCGTTAGCAAAATATTGTCCCTATCCATGGTATCAATGTTTTCCGACAGGGAGTCTGACCACGCAGCAGCAGCACTGCACATCCAAGCTGATGCAATAGCGAGTCTCAATATAATGCCAGTGTGTGTATATAGCTTTTAGGGTATATTCCTGCTTTCTATCAGCAGGTTCTTTTAGGGCGGCCGTATCCGGAGACGGTAGTGCCACCTTCTTTGATAAGCGTGTCAGCGCTTTATCTACCCTAGGGGGTGTTTCCCAGCGTGACCTATCCTCTGGCGGGAAAGGGTACGCAGCCATTAACCGTTTAGAAATGATCAATTTCTTATCTGGGGAAGTCCACGCTTCCTCACACACCTCATTTAATTTGTCAGATACAGGAAAAACTACTGGTAGTTTCTCTAACGTCCTAGTGGATGCTGGGGACTCCGAAAGGACCATGGGGAATAGCGGCTCCGCAGGAGACTGGGCACAAAGTAAAAGCTTTAGGACTAGCTGGTGTGCACTGGCTCCTCCCCCTATGACCCTCCTCCAAGCCTCAGTTAAGATTTTGTGCCCGAACGCGAAGGGTGCAATCTAGGTGGCTCTCCTGAGCTGCTTAGAGTAAAAGTTTAAATAGGTTTTTTTCATTTTCAGTGAGACCTGCTGGCAACAGGCTCACTGCATCGAGGGACTAAGGGGAGAAGAAGCGAACTCACCTGCGTGCAGAGTGGATTGGGCTTCTTTGGCTACTGGACATTAGCTCCAGAGGGACGATCACAGGCCCAGCCATGGATGGGTCCCGAAGCCGCGCCGCCGGCCCCCTTACAGAGCCAGAAGAGTGAAGAGGTCCGGAAAATCGGCGGCAGAAGACGTCCTGTCTTCAATAAGGTAGCGCACAGCACCGCAGCTGTGCGCCATTGCTCTCAGCACACTTCACACTCCGGTCACTGAGGGTGCAGGGCGCTGGGGGGGGGCGCCCTGGGACGCAATGAAAATACCTTAAATGGCTAAAAATACATCACATATAGCTCCTGGGCTATATGGATGTATTTAATCCCTGCCAGTTTTCCACAAAAAAGCGTGAGAAAGGCTCCGCCCCCTTCTCTGCGGCCTATCTCCTCAGCACACAAGCGCCATTTTTTCCTCACAGCTCCGTTGGAGGAAGGCTCCCTGACTCTCCCCTGCAGTCCTGCACTACAGAAACAGGGTAAAACAAGAGAGGGGGGGGCACTAAATTGGCATATTAATATATACAGCAGCTATATTAGGGAAAAACACTTATATAAGGTTATCCCTGTATATATATAGCGCTCTGGTGTGTGCTGGCAAACTCTCCCTCTGTCTCCCCAAAGGGCTAGTGGGGTCCTGTCCTCTATCAGAGCATTCCCTGTGTGTGTGCTGTGTGTCGGTACGCTGTGTCGACATGTATGAGGAGGAAAATGGTGTGGAGGCGGAGCAATTGCCTGTGTTAGTGATGTCACCCCCTAGGGAGTCGACACCTGACTGGATGGTCTTATGGAAAGAATTACGTGATAGTGTCGGCACTTTACAAAAGACTGTTGACGACATGAGACAGCCGGCAAATCAGTTAATACCTGTACAGGCGTCTCAAACACCGTCAGGGGCTATAAAACGCCCGTTACCTCAGGTCGATACTGACACGGACACTGACTCCAGTGTCGACGGTGAGGAAACAAACGTATTTTCCAGTAGGGCCACACGTTGCATGATCACGGCAATGAAGGAGGTTTTGAACATTTCTGATACTACAAGTACCACAAAAAAGGGTATTATGTGGGGTGTGAAAAAACTACCCGTAGTTTTTCCTGAATCAGATGAATTAAATGAGGTGTGTGATGAAGCGTGGGTTTCCCCCGATAAAAAACTGCTAATTTCTAAAAAATTATTGGCATTATACCCTTTCCCGCCAGAGGTTAGGGCGCGTTGGGAAACACCCCCTAGCGTAGATAAGGCGCTCACACGCTTATCAAAACAAGTGGCGTTACCGTCCCCTGATACGGCCGCCTTCAAGGAACCAGCTGATAGGAAGCTGGAAAATATCCTTAAAAGTATATACACACATACTGGTATTATACTGCGACCAGCAATCGCCTCAGCCTGGATGTGCAGTGCTGGGGTGGCTTGGTCGGATTCCCTGACTGAAAATATTGATACCCTGGACAGGGACAATATATTATTGACTATAGAGCATTTAAAGGATGCATTTCTATATATGCGAGATGCACAGAGGGATATTTGCACTCTGGCATCAAGAGTAAGTGCGATGTCCATTTCTGCCAGAAGAGGATTATGGACGCGACAGTGGTCAGGGGATGCGGATTCCAAACGGCATATGGAAGTATTGCCGTATAAAGGGGAGGAGTTATTTGGGGTCGGTCTATCGGACCTGGTGGCAACGGCCGGAAAATCCACCTTTTTACCCCAAGTCACCTCGCAGCAGAAAAAGATACCGTCTTTTCAGGCTCAGTCCTTTCGTCCCCAGAAGGGCAAGCGGGCAAAAGGCCACTCATATCTGCCCCGGGGCAGAGGAAGGGGAAAAAGACTGCAGCAGACAGCCTCTTCCCACGAACAGAAGCCCTCCCCCGCTTCTGCCAAGTCCTCAGCATGACGCTGGGGCCTTACAAGCGGACTCAGGCACGGTGGGGGCCCGTCTCAAGAATTTCAGCGCGCAGTGGGCTCACTCGCAAGTGGACCCCTGGATCCTGCAGGTAGTATCTCAGGGGTACAAATTGGAATTCGAGACGTCTCCCCCTCGCCGGTTCCTGAAGTCTGCTTTACCAACGTCTCCCCCCGACAGGGAGGCGGTATTGGAAGCCATTCACAAGCTGTATTCCCAGCAGGTGATAATCAAGGTACCCCTCCTACAACAGGGAAAGGGGTATTATTCCACGCTGTTTGTGGTACCGAAGCCGGACGGCTCGATGAGACCCATTTTAAATCTGAAATCCTTGAACACTTACATAAAAAGGTTCAAGTTGAAGATGGAGTCACTCAGAGCAGTGATAGCGAACCTGGAAGAAGGGGACTATATGGTGTCTCTGGACAGCAAGGATGCTTACCTCCATGTCCCAATTTGCCCTTCTCACCAAGGGTACCTCAGGTTTGTGGTACAGAACTGTCACTATCAGTTTCAGACGCTGCCGTTTGGATTGTCCACGGCACCCCGGGTCTTTACCAAGGTAATGGCCGAAATGATGATTCTTCTTCGAAGAAAAGGCGTCTTAATTATCCCTTACTTGGACGATCTCCTGATAAGGGCAAGGTCCAGAGAACAGTTAGAGGTCGGAGTAGCACTATCTCAAGTAGTACTACGACAGCACGGATGGATTCTAAATATTCCAAAATCGCAGCTGATTCCGACGACACGTCTGCTGTTCCTAGGGATGATTCTGGACACAGTACAGAAAAAGGTGTTTCTCCCGGAGGAGAAAGCCAAGGAGTTATCCGACCTAGTCAGGAACCTCCTAAGACCAGGCCAAGTGTCAGTACATCAATGCACAAGGCTCCTGGGAAAGATGGTGGCTTCTTACGAAGCGATTCCATTCGGCAGATTCCACGCAAGAACTTTTCAGTGGGATCTGCTGGACAAATGGTCCGGATCGCATCTTCAAATGCATCAGCGGATAACCCTGTCTCCAAGGACAAGGGTGTCTCTCCTGTGGTGGTTACAGAGTGCTCATCTCCTAGAGGGCCGCAGATTCGGCATTCAGGATTGGGTCCTGGTGACCACGGATGCCGGCCTGAGAGGCTGGGGAGCAGTCACACAGGGAAGACATTTCCAGGGCTTGTGGTCAAGCATGGAAACGTCACTTCACATAAATATCCTGGAACTAAGGGCCATTTACAATGCCCTAAGTCAGGCAAGACCTCTGCTTCAGGGTCAGCCGGTGTTGATCCAGTCGGACAACATCACGGCAGTCGCCCACGTAAAAGAAGCAGGAGGGCAATGATGGAAGTGGCAAGGATTCTTCGCTGGGCGGAAAATCATGTGATAGCACTGTCAGCAGTGTTCATTCCGGGAGTGGACAACTGGGAAGCAGACTTCCTCAGCAGACACGATCTTCACCCGGGGGAGTGGGGACTTCACCCAGAAGTCTTCCACATGATTGTGAACCGTTGGGAAAAACCAAAGGTGGACATGATGGCGTCCCGCCTCAACAAAAAACTGGACAGATATTGCGCCAGGTCAAGGGACCCTCAGGCACTAGCTGTGGACGCTCTGGTAACACCGTGGGTGTACCAGTCAGTGTATGTGTTCCCTCCTCTTCCTCTCATACCAAAAGTACTGAGAATCATAAGAAGGAGAGGAGTAAAGACTATACTCGTGGCTCCGGATTGGCCAAGAAGGACTTGGTACCCGGAAATTCAAGAGATGCTCACGGAAGACCCGTGGCCTCTACCTCTAAGAAAGGACCTGCTCCAGCAGGGACCATGTCTGTTCCAAGACTTACCGCGGCTGCGTTTGACGGCATGGCGGTTGAACGCCGGATCCTGAAGGAAAAAGGCATTCCGGATGAAGTCATCCCTACCCTGATCAAAGCCAGGAAGGATGTAACCATACAACATTATCACCGTATTTGGCGTAAATATGTTGCGTGGTGCGAGGCCAGGAAGGCCCCTACAGAGGAATTTCAACTGGGTCGTTTCCTGCAAACAGGACTGTCTATGGGCCTCAAATTAGGGTCCATTAAGGTTCAAAATTCGGCCCTGTCAATATTCTTCCAAAAAGAACTGGCTTCTGTTCCTGAAGTTCAGACGTTTGTCAAGGGAGTACTGCATATACAGCCTCCTTTTGTGCCTCCAGTGGCACCTTGGGATCTCAATGTAGTTTTGGGATTCCTAAAATCACATTGGTTTGAACCACTCACCACTGTGGACTTAAAATATCTCACATGGAAAGTGGTAATGCTGTTAGCCCTGGCTTCAGCCAGGCGTGTCTCAGAATTGGCGGCTTTATCCTATAAAAGCCCTTACCTAATTTTTCATACGGACAGGGCAGAATTGAGGACTCGTCCTCAATTTCTCCCTAAGGTGGTTTCAGCATTTCACTTAAACCAGCCTATTGTGGTGCCTGCGGCTACTAGGGACTTGGAGGATTTCAAGTTGCTGGACGTAGTCAGGGCCCTGAAAATATATGTTTCCAGGACGGCTGGAGTCAGAAAATCTGATTCGCTGTTTATCCTGTATGCACCCAAAAAGCTGGGTGCTCCTGCTTCTAAGCAGACGATTGCTCGTTGGATTTGTAGTACAATTCAGCTTGCACATTCTGTGGCAGGCCTGCCACAGCCAAAATCTGTAAAAGCCCATTCCACACGGAAAGTGGGCTCATCTTGGGCGGCTGCCCGAGGGGTCTCGGCTTTACAACTTTGCCGAGCAGCTACTTGGTCAGGGGCAAACACGTTTGCTAAATTCTACAAATTTGATACCCTGGCTGAGGAGGACCTGGAGTTCTCTCATTCGGTGCTGCAGAGTCATCCGCACTCTCCCGCCCGTTTGGGAGCTTTGGTATAATCCCCATGGTCCTTTCGGAGTCCCCAGCATCCACTAGGACGTTAGAGAAAATAAGAATTTACTTACCGATAATTCTATTTCTCGTAGTCCGTAGTGGATGCTGGGCGCCCATCCCAAGTGCGGATTGTCTGCATTACTTGTACATAGTTATTGTTACAAAAATCGGGTTATTGTTGTTGTGAGCCATCTTTTCAGAGGCTCCTTCTGTTATCATGCTGTTAACTGGGTTCAGATCACAAGTTGTACGGTGTGATTGGTGTGGCTGGTATGAGTCTTACCCGGGATTCAAAATCCTTCCTTATTGTGTACGCTAGTCCGGGCACAGTATCCTAACTGAGGCTTGGAGGAGGGTCATAGGGGGAGGAGCCAGTGCACACCAGCTAGTCCTAAAGCTTTTACTTTGTGCCAAGTCTCCTGCGGAGCCGCTATTCCCCATGGTCCTTTCGGAGTCCCCAGCATCCACTACGGACTATGAGAAATAGAATTATCGGTAAGTAAATTCTTATTTTTTTCTCACCAAACATAATACCCTTTTTTGTGGTACCTGGGATATCATCAGAAATGTGTAATACATTTTTCATAGCCTCAATCATATAACGGGTGGATCTATTGGAGGGTACACTCGTCTCATCATCGTCGACACTGGAGTCGGTATCCGTGTCGACATCTGTATCTGTCATCTGAGGTAGCGGGCGTTTTATAGCCCCTGATGACATTTGAGACGCTTGGACAGGCACAGGCTGAGTAGCCGGCTGTCCTATGTCGTCAAACCTTTTATGTAAGGAGCTGACACTGTCACGTAATTCCTTCCATAAGTCCATCCACACTGGTGTCGACCCCGCAGGGGGTGACATCACATTCACAGGCATTTGTTCCGCCTCCACATCATTATCCTTATCGTACATGTCGACACAGCAGTACCGACACACAGCAGACACACAGGGAATGCTCTTACAGAGGACAGGACCCCACAAAGCCCTTTGGGGAGACAGAGGGAGAGTATGCCAGCACACACCAGGGCGCTATATAACGCAGGGATATCACTATACAGAGTGTTTTCCCCTTTAGCTGCCTATAATATATATATATATATTGCGCCTAAATTGTGTCCCCCCTCTCTTTTTTTACCCTTTCTGTAGTGCAGGACTGCAGGGGAGAGCCAGGGAGCTTCCTTCCAGCGGAGCTGTGAGGGAATAATGACGCCAGTGTGCTGAGGGAGTTGGCTCTGCCCCTTTTTCGGCGGGCTTTCTCCCGCTATTTTATCGTTTCTGGCAGGGGTTAATATACACCTATATAGCCTCTGGGGCTATATATGGTGTTAGTTTTGCCAGCCAAGGTGTTACTATTGCTGCTCAGGGCGCCCCAGCGCCCTGCACCCATCAGTGACCGCAGTGTGTGGTGTGCATGAGGAGCAATGGTGCACAGCTGCAGTGCTGTGCGCTACCTTGGAGAAGACAGAAGTCTTCAGCCGCCGATTTTCCGGACCACCTTCTTGTTTCTGGCTCTGTAAGGGGGACGGCGGCGCGGCTCCGAGAACGGACGACGAGGTCGGGTCCTGTGTTCGATCCCTCTGGAGCTAATGGTGTCCAGTAGCCTAAGAAGCCCAAGCTACCACCACTTAGGTAGGTTCGCTTCTTCTCCCCTTAGTCCCTCGTTGCAGTGAGCCTGTTGCCAGCAGGTCTCACTGAAAATAAAAAACCTAAACTATACTTTCTTCTAGGAGCTCAGGAGAGCCCCTAGTGTGCATCCAGCTCAGCCGGGCACAGAAATCTAACTGAGGCTTGGAGGAGGGTCATAGGGGGAGGAGCCAGTGCACACCAGATAGTCCTAAATCTTTCTATAGAGTGCCCAGTCTCCTGCGGAGCCCATCTATTCCCCATGGTCCTTACGGAGTCCCCAGCATCCACTAGGACGTCAGAGAAAGGGCCCTAGTGTAGCAGAATAGGGTTTTACAGGAATCACTTTCTATTTCTCTGACGTCCTAGTTGATGCTGGGTACTCCGTAAGGACCATGGGGTATAGACGGGCTCTGCAGGAGACTGGGCACTCTTAAAAGAAAGATTAGGTACTATATCTGCTGTGCACTGGCTCCTCCCTCTATGCCCCTCCTCCAGACCTCAGTTAGTATCTGTGCCCGGCCAGAGCTGGATGCACCCTAGGGGCTCTCCTGAGCTTCCTAGAAAAGAAAGTATTTGTTAGGTTTTTTATTTTCAGTGAGATCTGCTGGCAACAGACTCACTGCTACGTGGGACTGAGGGGAGAGAAGCGAACCTACCTGCTTGCAGCTAGCTTGGGCTTCTAAGGCTACTGGACACCATTAGCTCCAGCGGGATCGAACACAGGCCCAGTCCTCGGTCGTCCGGTCCCGGAGCCGCGCCGCCGTCCCCCTTGCAGAGCCAGAAGAACGAAGAGAAGTTGAAAATCGGCGGATGAAGACTCCGGTCTTCATTAAGGTAGCGCACAGCACTGCAGCTGTGCGCCATTGCTCCCTTAGCACACCACACACTCCGGTCACTGATGGGTGCAGGGCGCTGGGGGGGGCGCCCTGGGCAGCAATTAGATTACCTTACTTGGCGAAAAGCACATAATACAGTCTGATAAACTGTATATGTGCATTAACCCCCGCCATTAAAGTACATAAAAGGACAGAAGCCCGCAGGTGAGGGGGCCGGGCCTTCTTCCTCAGCACACCGGCGCCATTTTCTCTTCACAGCTCAGCTGGAAGGAAGCTCCCCAGGCTCTCCCCTGCAGTATCCTGGTACACAAAGGGTAAAAAAAGAGAGGGGGGGCACATAAATTTAGGCGCAAAACTGTGTATATAAGCTGCTATAGGGGAAAAATCACTCAGTATAGTGTACATCCCTGTATTCTATAGCGCTGTGGTGTGTGCTGGCATACTCTCTCTCTGTCTCTCCAAAGGGCCTGGTGGGGGAACTGTCTTCAAATAGAGCATCCCCTGTGTGTGTGGTGTGTCGGTACGCGTGTGTCGACATGTCTGAGGTAAAAGGCTCCTCTAAGGAGGTGATAGAGCGGATAAGTGTGTGGGAGGGTGTCTCCGTCAACAACGCCGACACCTGTTTGGCTATGTGTAAGTGCTGAGGTAAAATTATTGCACAAAAGGTTAGGTAACAGAAAGGAAATCTACCCTTGTCTGTCCCTATGTCACAGAGTCCTTCAGAGTCTCTCTATGTTCACTATCCAAAATAACAAAGTTTCTCTAACGTCCTAAGTGGATGCTGGGACTCCGTAAGGACCATGGGGATTAGCGGCTCCGCAGGAGACTGGGCATAACTAAAGAAAGCTTTAGGACTACCTGGTGTGCACTGGCTCCTCCCACTAAGACCCTCCTCCAGACCTCAGTTAGATTCTTGTGCCCGGCCGAGCTGGATGCACACTAGGGGCTCTCCTGAGCACCTAGAAAGAAAGTATATTTAGGTTTTTTATTTTCAGTGAGATCTGCTGGCAACAGACTCACTGCAGCGAGGGACTAAGGGGAGAAGAAGTGAACCTACCTAACAGGTGGTAGTTTGGGCTTCTTAGGCTATTGGACACCATTAGCTCCAGAGGGATCGACCGCAGGACCCGACCTTGGTGTTCGTTCCCCGAGCCGCGCCGCCGTCCCCCTTACAGAGCCAGAAGCACGAAGAAGGTCCGGAAAATCGGCGGCAGAAGACTTCGGTCTTCACCAAGGTAGCGCACAGCACTGCAGCTGTGCGCCATTGCTCCTCATGTACACCTCACACTTCGGTCACTGATGGGTGCAGGGCGCTGGGGGGGGGGCGCCCTGAGGGCAATAAATAACACCTTGGCTGGCAAAATATACATCATATATAGTCCCAGAGGCTATATAGATGTAAAATTACCCCTGCCAGTATCACAGAAAAAGCGGGAGAAAGTCAGCCGAAAAGGGGGCGGGGCTTCTCCCTCAGCACACTGGCGCCATTTTCTCTTCACAGTGCAGCTGGAAGACAGCTCCCCAGGCTCTCCCCTGTAGTTTTCAGGCTCAAAGGGTTAAAAAGAGAGGGGGGGCACTAAATTTAGGCGCAATATATGTATACAAGCAGCTATTTGGGGAAAAATCACTCAGTTATAGTGTTAATCCCTGCATTATATAGCGCTCTGGTGTGTGCTGGCATACTCTCTCTCGGTCTCCCCAAAGGACTTTGTGGGGTCCTGTCCTCAGTCAGAGCATTCCCTGTGTGTGTGCGGTGTGTCGGTACGGCTGTGTCGACAGGTTGGATGAGGAAGGTTACGTGGAGGCGGAGCAGAGGCCGATAAATGGGATGTCGCCCCCTGTGGGGCCGACACCAGAGTGGATGGATAGGTGGAAGGTATTAACCGACAGTGTCAACTCCTTACATAAAAGGCTGGATGACGTAACAGCTGTGGGACAGCCGGCTTCTCAGCCCCCGTCTGCCCAGGCGTCTCAAAGGCCATCAGGGGCTCAAACAACGCCCGTTACCTCAGATGGCAGACACAGATGTCGACACGGAGTCTGACTCCAGTGTCGACGAGGTTGAGACATATACACAATCCACTAGGAACATCCGTTACATGATCTCGGCAATGAAAAATGTGTTACGCATTTTCTGACATGAACTCAAGTACCACATAAAAGGGGTTTTATTTTTGGGGAGAAAAAGCAGCCAGTGTTTTGTTCCCCCATCAGATGAATGAATGAAGTGTGTAAAGAAGCGTGGTTTCCCCCGATAAGAAACTGGTAATTTCTAAAAAGTTACTGATGGCGTACCCTTTCCCGCCAGAGGATAGGTCACGTTGGGAGATATCCCTTAGGGTGGATAAGGCGCTCACACGTTTGTCAAAAGGTGGCACTGCCGTCTTAGGATACGGCCACCTTGAAGGAACCTGCTGATAAAAAGCAGGAGGCGATCCTGAAGTCTGTATTTACACACTCAGGTTATATACTGAAACCTGCAATTGCCTCAGCATAAATAGTGCTGCTGCAGCGTGGTCTGACACCCTGTCAGATAATATTAATACGCTAAGACAGGGATAATAATATTTGCTAACATTGAGCATATTTAAGACGTTGTCCTATATATAAAGGATGCACAGAGGGATATTTGCCGGCTGGCATCCAGAATTAATGCAATGTCCATTCTGCCAGGAGGGTAGTAGAAACCCGGCAGTGGACAGGTGATGCTGCATTTAAAAGGCACATGGAGATTCTGCCTTATAAGGGTGAGGAATTGTTTGGGGATGGTCTCTGGGACCTCGTATCCACAGCAACAGCTGGGAAGAAAAATTTTTACCTCCGGTTTCCTCACAAAAGCCTAAAGAAAGCACCGTATTTTCAGGTACAGTCCTTTCGGCTTCAGAAAAGCAAGCGGGTCAAAGGCGCTTCCTTTCTGCACAGAGACAAGGGAAGAAGGAAAAAGCTGCACCAGTCAGCCAGTTCCAGGATCAAATATCTTCCCTCGCTTCCTCTGAGTCCACCGCATGACGCTGGGGCTCCACAGGTGGAGACAGGTGCGGTGGGGGCGCGTCTCGGGAACTGCAGGGATCAGTGGGCTTGCCCACAGGTGGATCCCTAGGTTCTGCAAGTAGTATCACAGGGATACAGGCTGGAGTTCGAGACGACTCACCCTCGCCATTGCCTCACATCAGCCTTGCCTGCTGCCCTCGGAGAAAGGTAGTACTGGCGGCAATTCACAAGCTGTACTTCCAGCAGGTGAAATCAAGGTACCCCTCTTTCAACAAGGCCGGGGTTACTATTCCAAAATGTTGTGGTACCGAAACCAGACGGTTCGGTGAGACCCATTCTAAAATTGAAATCCTTGAACACTTATATACGAAGGTTCAAGTTCAAAATGGAATCGCTCAGGGCGATTATTGCAAGCCTGGAAAATTTCAGGGTATCACTGGACATCAAGGATACTTACCTGCATGTCCCTATTTACCCTCGTCACCAGGTGTACCTCAAAATTGTGGTACAGGATTGTCATTACCTATTCCAGACGTTGCCGTTGGTCTGTCCCCGGCACCGAGGGTATTTACCAAGGTAATGGCCGAATTAATTATCCCGTACTTGGACGATCTCCTTATAAAGGCGAGGTCCAGGGAGCAGTTGTTCGTCGGAGTAGCACTATCTCGGGAGGTGCTACAACAGCACGGCTGGATTCTGAATATTCAAAAGTCACAGCTGGTTCCTACGACGCGTCTACTGTTCCTGGATATGGTTCTGGACACAGAACAGGATAAAAAGGGTTTCCCCGGAGGAGAAGTTCAAGGAGTTGGCGTCTCTAGACGGAGACCTCCTAATACAAATACAGGTATCGGTGCATCTATGCACGCGAGCCTTGGGAAAGATGGTAGCTTCTTACGAAGAATTTCCATTTGCCAAGTCCCATGCAAGGATCTTCCAGTGGGATCTGTTGGACAAGTGGTCCGGGTCGCATTCTCAGATGCATCGGCGGATAACCCTGTCTCCAAGGGCCAGGGTGTCGCTGTGGTGGTGACTGCACATCTTCTAGGGGGCCGCAGATTCGGCATACAGGACTGGGTCCTGGTGACCACGGATGCCAGCCTTCAAGGCTGGGGGGCAGTCACACAGGGAAGAAACTTCCAAGGCCTATGGAAAAGTCAGGAGACTTCCCTACACATAAATGTTCTGGAACTTTGGGCCATTTACAATGCCCTAAGTCAGGCTAGACCCTGCTTCAACACCGGCCGGTGCTGATCCAGTCAGACAACATCACGGCGGTCGCTCATGTAAACCGACAGGGCAGCACAAGAAGCAGGATGGCGATGGCAGAAGCCACAAGGATTCTCCGATGGGCGGAAAATCATGTGTTAGCACTGTCAGCAGTGTTCATTCCCGGAGTGGACAACTGAGAAGCAGACTTTCTCAGCAGACACGACCTCCACCCGAGAGAGTGGGGACTTCATCCAGAAGTCTTCCAAATGATTGTACACCGTGGGGAAAGGCCACAGGTGGACAGGATGGCGTCCCGCCTCAACAAAAAGCTACAAAGATATTGCGCCAGGTCAAGGGACCCTCAGGCGATAGCTGTGGACGCTCTGGTAACACCGTGGGTGTACCAGTCGGTGTATGTGTTCCCTTCTCTGCCTCTCATACCCAGGGTAATGAGAATAATAAGAAGGAGAGGAGTAAGAACTATACTCATTGTTCCGGGTGGCCAAGAAGAGCTTGGTACCCAGAACTCCAAGAAATGATCTCAGAGGACCCATGGCCTCTGCCGCTCAGACAGGACCTGCTGCAGCAGGGGGCCTGTCTGTTCCAAGACGTACCGCGGCTGCGTTTGTCGGCATGGCGGTTGAACGCCGGATCCTGAAGGAAAAGGGCATTCCGGAGGAAGTTATCCCTACTCTATTTAAAGCTAGGAAAGAAGTGAACGCAAACCATTATCACCGCATATGGCGGAAATAGGTTGCGTGCTGTGAGGCCAGGAAGGCCCCAAAGGAGGAATTTCAGCTAGGTCGCTTTCTGCACTTCCTACAAGTCAGAGGTGACTATGGGCCTAAAATTGGGTTCCATTAAGGTCCAGATTTTGGCTCTATCAATTTTCTTCCAAAATAGAACTGGCTTCACTGCCTGAAGTTCAGACTTTTGTTAAGGGAGTGCTGCATAGTCAACCCCCGTTTGTGCCTCCAGTGGCACCGTGGGATCTCAACGTAGTGTTGGATTTCCTGAAGTCGCATTGAGTTGAGCCACTTAAATCTGTGGAGCTACAATACCTCACATGGAAAGTGGTCATGCTGTGGGCCGTGGCGTCAGCCAGGCGTGTATCAGAATTGGCGGCTTTGTCATACAAATGCCCTTATCTGTATTTTATATGGATAAGGCGGAATTGAGGACTCGTTCCCAATTCCTTCCTAAGGTGGTATCAGTTTTTCATGTGAACCAACCTATTGTGGTGCCTGCGGCTACTTGGGACTTGGAGGATTCCAAGTTTTCTGGACGTAGTCAGGGCCCTGAAAAGTATATGTTTCCAGGACGGCTGGAGTCAGGAAAACTGACTCGCTATTTATCCTGTATGCACCCAACAAGCTGGGTGCTCCTGCTTCTAAGCAGACTATTGCTCGCTGGATCTGTAGCACGATTCAACTTGCACATTCTGCGGCTGGAATGCCGCACCCTAAATCTGTGAAAGCCCATTCCACGAGGAAAGTGGGCTCTTCTTGGGCGGCTGCCCGAGGGGTCTCGGCTTTACAAAATTGCCGAGCTGTTACTTGGTCGGGTTAAAACAGTCTACAAGTTTGATACCCTGGCTGAGGAGGACCTAGAGTTTGCTCATTCGGTGCTGCAGAGTCATCCGCACTCTCCCGCCCGTTTGGGAGCTTTGGTATAATCCCCATGGTCCTTACGGAGTCCCAGCATCCACTTAGGACGTTAGAGAAAATAAGATTTTACTCACCGGTAAATCTATTTCTCGTAGTCCGTAGTGGATGCTGGGCGCCCATCCCAAGTGCGGATTGTCTGCAATACTTGTATATAGTTATTGCCTAACTAAAGGGTTATTGTTGAGCCATCTGTTGAGAGGCTCAGTTGTTATCATACTGTTAACTGGGTATAGTATCACGAGTTATACGGTGTGATTGGTGTGGCTGGTATGAGTCTTACCCGGGATTCAAAATCCTTCCTTATTGTGTCAGCTCTTCCGGGCACAGTATCCTAACTGAGGTCTGGAGGAGGGTCTTAGTGGGAGGAGCCAGTGCACACCAGGTAGTCCTAAAGCTTTCTTTAGTTGTGCCCAGTCTCCTGCGGAGCCGCTAATCCCCATGGTCCTTACGGAGTCCCAGCATCCACTACGGACTACGAGAAATAGATTTACCGGTGAGTAAAATCTTATTATCGACACAGAGTTTAACTCCACTGTCGACTACGATAATGCAAAGTTACAGCCAAGAGGGCTACAAGATATTCAATATATGATTATTGGAATAAAAGATGATTTGCATATCACTGATGACTCATCTGTCCCTGACACGAGAGTACACATGTTAAGGGGAAGAATGCTGAGGTAAATTTCCCTCCTCTCATGAGGAAAAAGAGCGGGAATCTCCAGACAAGAGACGGCAGCTTCCCACAAGAGAATTCTCAGGCTGTATCCTTTCCCCACTAGGGCCAGGATGTGTTGAGAATCTTCCCCTTGGGTGTCCTGTTTGCACTAGCTATTCTCAGGGATCCTGCAGATAGCGTGCACATTCTAGTATACTACCCAGACCGGCGATTGTGTCGGCATGGGTTTATAGCGCTGTGGCAGCGTGGACAGGTACCTTATCAGCAGAGATTGAGACCCTAGTATGCATATAAATATTTTAAGATGCTGTCTTAAGTGATAGATATATAATTATAAAGAATGCCCAAAGGGACATGAGTATACTGGGTCCTAGAGACAAAAGCTATGTCGATTTCTGCTTGACGTGTCCTGTAGAATATACATTGGACAGATGATGCCGACTTAAGAGGCATATGGAAGGCTGAGGATTGTGTGGAGAATGGTTCTCGGGCCTGGTCTCCACAGTTATATCTGGTAATTCTGATATTTTGCATTATATTCCTGCACAGCCTAGGAAAGCACAACATTATTAAATGCAGCTTTTCGGAAAAAAAAACAAGAAAGTCTGAGGTGCGTCCTTTCTTGTCAGAGCCGGGGGCAGAGGAAAGAAGCTGTACAACACAGCTAGTCCCCAGGAACAGAAGTCCTCCCCGGCCTCTACAAAAATCCACCGCATGTCGCTGGGGCTCCACAGGCGGAGCTAGGCCCGGTGGGGACACGCCTTCGTAAGTTCAGCCACAAGTGGGTTCACTCCCTGTTAGATCCCTGGGCAATAGAAATTGTATCGCAGGGATACAGGCTGGACTGTGAGAAGATGCCCCCTCACCGAGGACCCGGCGGGCTTCCCCCCCAAGAGAGGGAGCCAGTGTTAACTGCAATTCGTAAATTGTATCTTCAACAGGTGGTGGTCAAGGGTCCCCTCCTTCAACAAGAGTGTTATTATTCGACCATGTTATAATCCCGAAACCAGACGGTTCGGTTAGACCCATATTGAATTAAAATCCCTGAACATATACCTGAAAAGGTTCAGGTTCAAGATGGAATCGCTAAGAGCGGTCATTGCATGCCTGAAATGAATCGGGACATAAGGGATGCATACCTTCGTGTCCCCATTTATCCACCTCATCAGGCGTACCTCAGAATTGCGGTACGGGATTGTCATTACCAATTTCACCAAGGTAATGGCGGATATGATGGTGCTCCTGCGGAAGCAAGGTGTCACTATTATCACATACTTGGATGATCTCATAAAAGCGAGATCAAGAGAGCAGTTGCTGGACAGCGTATCACCTTCTCTGGAAGTGAAACGGCAACACGACTGGATTCTATATATTCCAAAGTCGCAGTTGGTTCCTACAGCTCATCTGCCTCGCCTAGGCATGATCCTAGACACAGACCAGAAGAGGGTTTATCTCCCGATAGAGAGAGCTCAGAAGCTCATGACACTGGTCAGGAATCCATTGAAAACCAAAACAGGTGTCAGTGCATCACTGCACTCGAGTCCTGGGAAGGATGGCATCATACGAGGCCATCCCCTTCGGCTGGTTCCATGCAAGGACAATGGAACTTACTGGACAAGTGGTCCAGATCACATCTTCAGATGCATCGGTTAATCACCCTATCCCCCAGGGCCAGGGTGTCTCTCCTGTGGTGGCTGCGGAGTGCTCACCTTCTCGAGGGCCGCAGATTCGGCATTCAGGACTGGGTCCTGGTGACCACGGATGCAAGCCTCCGAGGGTGGGGGGCAGTTACACAGGGAAGAAAATTCCAAGGTTTGTGGTCAAGCCAACAGACTTGCCTTCACATCAATATCCTGGAACTAAGGGCCATATACAACGCCCTAAGTCAAGCGGAGTTCCTGCTTCTCGACCAACCCATTCTGATCCAGTCAGACCGCAGGGGCTCATGTAAACCGCCAGGGCGGCACAAGGAGCAGGGTGGCGAGGGTAGAAGCCACCAGAATTCTTCGCTGGGTGGAGAATCAAGTAAGCGCACTGTCAGCAGTGTTCATTCCGGGAGTGGACACGACCTCCACCCGGGAAAGTGGTGACTTCATCAGGAAGTCTTCACGGAATTTTGCAAATTGATGGAAACTGCCTCAGGTGGACTACATGGCGTCCCACCTCAATAAAAAGATAAAAAAGGTTTTACGCTGGGTCAAGGGACTCTCAGGCGATAGCTGTGGTCGCACTAGTAACACCGTGGGTGTTCCAGTCGGTCTATATATTCCCTCCTCTTCCTCTCAGACCCAAGGGCTGAGAATTGTAATAAACGGAGGAGTGTGAACAATATTCATTGCTCCGGATTGGCCAAGAAGGACTCGGTACCTGGAACTGCAAGAAATGCTCTTAGAGGACCCATGGCCTCTGCCTCTCAGTCAGGACATGTTGCAACAGGGACCCTGTCTGATCCAAGACTTACCGCGGCTGCGTTGGACGGCATGGCGGTTGAACGCCGGATCCTAGCGGAAAAGGGCATTCCGGATGCAGTTACTCCTACGCTGATAAAGGCTAGGAAAGACGTGACAGCAAGACTTTTTCACTGTATATGGCGAAAATAGGTTGCTTGGTGTGTGGCCGGGAAGGCCCTACAGAGGAATTCCAGGGGGATCGATTCCTGCACTTCCTACAGTCAGGAGTGACTATGGGCCTAAAATTAGGATCCATAAAGGCCAAGATTTCGTCCCTATCCCTTTTTCTCTCAAAAAGAACTGGCTTCACTGCCTGAAGTTCGGACGTTGTTACAGGGGTGCTGCATATTCAGCCCCTTTTGTGCCTCCAGTGGCACCTTGGGATCTTAACGTGTGTTGGATTCCTAAAATCCCACTGGTTTGAGCCACTTAAGACCGTGGAGCTAAAATATCTCACGTGGAAAGTGGTCATGCTTTTGGCCTTAGCTTGGACTAGGCGTGTGTCAGAATTGGCGGCTTTGTCATGTAAAAGCCCATATCTGATCTTCCATATGGAAAGGGCAGAATGGAGGACTCGTCCCCAATTTCTCCCTAAGGTGGTATCATCGTTTCATTTGAACCAACCTATTGTGGTGCCTGCGGCTACTAGGGACTTGGAGGATTCCAAGTTGCTGGACGTAGTCCGGGCCCTGAAACTTTGTTTCCAGGAAGGCTAGAGTCAGAAAAACTGACTCGCTATTTATCCTGCATGCACCCAACAAGCTGGGTGCTCCTGCTTCAAAGCAGACTATTGCTCGCTGGATCTGTAGCACCATTCAGCTTGCACATTCTGCGGCTGGACTGCCGCATCCTAAATCAGTAAAAGCCCATTCCACGAGGAAGGTGGGCTCTTCTTGGGCGGCTGCCCGAGGGGTCTCGGCTTTACAACTTTGCCGAGCTGCTACTTGGTCGGGTTCAAACACTTTTGCAAAATTCTACAAGTTTGATACCCTGGCTGAGGAGGACCTTGAGTTTGCTCATTCGGTGCTGCAGAGTCATCCGCACTCTCCTGCCCGTTTGGGAGCTTTGGTATAATCCCCATGGTCCTTACGGAGTACCCAGCATCCACTAGGACGTCAGAGAAAATAAGAATTTACTCACCGGTAATTCTATTTCTTGTAGTCCGTAGTGGATGCTGGGAGCCCGTCCCAAGTGCGGACTCTCTGCAATACATGTATATAGTTATTGCTGAACTAAAGGGTTATTGTATGAGCCATCTGTTGAGAGAGGCTCAGTTATTGTTCATACTGTTAACTGGGTATAGTTATCACGAGTTGTACAGTGTGATTGGTGTGGCTGGTATGAGTCTTACCCTGGATTCCAAATCCTTTCCTAGTAATGTCAGCTCTTCCGGGCACAGTTTCCCTAACTGAGGTCCGGAGGAGGGGCATAGAGGGAGGAGCCAGTGCACACCAGATATAGTACCTAATCTTTCTTTTAAGAGTGCCCAGTCTCCTGCGGAGCCCGTCTATACCCCATGGTCCTTACGGAGTACCCAGCATCCACTACGGACTACGAGAAATAGAATTACCGGTGAGTAAATTCTTATTTTTTTTTAGCAAGTGTACAAAGTCTCCCCTGTTAGACTGGGTAGCTGAGAGGCGCCGCTGTAGGGACAGAATGACGGGTCTCGCAGCGCGCGTGCTCTGGTAGAGTAAAGCAGTACTTGTCAGCTCTCCCTGTCATGATCCCGCCTTCAGCCACTAGGGTTCTAAACCCGGCCACAGCGGCACAGTGATTGTCCGCTCGGCTGCACGGAAGACGCACCGCAAAGGGACGGGTGAGTGCAGTTAGGTTATCAAAAAAGACAATTTTGCAGAGACCTAATGTGACGACTTTAAAGGATGTGTCAGATCGGAAGGTGGACACAACCTTAAAGTCAATACTCATGGCAGCAGGTGCAGCACAGAGACCTGCGATAGTATGTGCTTGGGTCAACAAGGCCATGGGCGCATGGTCGGGGCGTATTGTACAAGCTATTGAGGAGGAAAATAGTTTGGAAGAGGACCCAACTGGCGGACCACATTCGAGAATCTGCTTCATACTTGTGTCAGGCCTCACAAGATCTTAGCAGAATAGCTTCGCGCATCTCCGCTTCGGCTATATCAGCTAGTCGGATTTTTTTTGGCTCAGAGAATGGCAAGGCTACTCTGACACCAAGAAGGCGGTTGAATCCATCCCTTTTGGGGGAGAGATGCTTTTCGGAGTTGGATAAGTGGATTTCGCAGGCTACAGCAGGGAAATCTACCTTTCTGCCTACTACATATACGAGAGCCGTTCCACATAGAAGAGGATATTCGGGACCGGCGTTTAATTCATATAGATCGCGGTCCTTTCGAGGACGAGGTTTGGTACACAAGTTCGTGGAGGCAGAGGTAGAGGCCGCGCACAGGCAGCAGCCAGACAACCGGATAAACCTGTTGACAAAACCGTGGCATGACGATCTTCCGACCCACATGGGATCTCCCTTGGTGGGCGCCCATCTGGCAGGTTTTCGGGACATATGGACCGTCACCTGTCCAGATCTTTGGATCAACGACATAATCTCCCAGGGGTACAGACTGGATTTTCAACAGAGACCTCACAGTCAGTTTTTTACAACGGGTTTGCCTCAATACCCTCAGAAGGCAGAAGCACTACTGACAGCCATTCAAAAATTCAGAGGTCATTAGTACAGTTCCCGCAACTCAGAGAGGAAGGGGTTTTTATTCCAGTCTTTTTATCGTGCCAAAGCCAGACTGAACAGTCAGACCGATACTCAATTTAAAAGTTTTAAACCGGTTTCTAAAGATATACAGATTCAAGATGGAATCAATCCAGTCGGTCATTGCGGGTCTGGAACAGGGCGAATTCATGGTGTCCATGGACATAAAGGATGCATACCTGCATATTCCACTTTGGGCTCCCCACCAAGCTTATCTAAGGTTTGCACTGGGGAAGGATCATTACCACTTCAGAGCCCTGCCATTTAGTCTGTCATCAGCGCCGAGGATCTTCACGAAGATAATGGCGATCATGGTTGAGAAGGTTAGGAGTCACGATAATACCCTATCTAGACGATCTTCTGATCAAGGCCTCCACTCAAGAGAAGCTGATCAGAGATGTTCAGACGTCTCACCAATTTCTCATTCAACACGGATGGATTGTGAACTTCCAGAAATCCAACCTCACTCCGACTCAACGGATTCAATTCCTTGGTCTCATCTTGGACACGGTACAGTTAGAGATTTTTCTGCCAGAACCCAAGATCAAGGATATACAGAAGTTAGTGGATCAAGAATTTCGGACACCTTCAGTGTCTCTGCGCCTCTGTGTACAGCTTCTCAGAAAAATGGTAGCGGCGTTCGAAGCTCTCCAGTACGGCAGGCTTCATTCCCGACCGTTCCAGATGAACCTCCTTGCTCAGGGAGCCGGTTCACACTGGCTTCTTCATCGAAGGATCCGACTTCAACCACACGTACGAGTCTCCTTAATTTGGTGGTCGTTACACAAGAATCTCGCAGCAGGGAAGAGATTTGGGGTATGGAATTGGAGGATCCTGACAATGGACGCCAGCCTCAGAGGTTGGGGTGCCGTCTTCGAGGACCATCAGTTTCAGGGACGATGGTCGTTACAGGAGAGCAGATGGCCCATCAACATACTCGAGCTAAGAGCAGTTTACTATGCACTTCTCCTCGCCGCAGACTTAGTCATGAACCAGTACATGAGGGTACAATCGGACAATGTTACAAGACGGCTTACATAGACCGTCAAGGAGGAACAAGGAGCAGAATGGCGTTAAGAGAAGCCACAAAAATATCGTTGTGGGCGGAAAGGCGAAACGTCATTCTCTCGGCAGTGTTCATTCCAGGTGTGGAAAACTGGAAAGCAGATTATCTCAGTCGACAAGACATGCACCCGTGAGAGTGGTGCCTCCATCCGCGGATCTTCGACATGGTGGTGAGGAGATGGGGTCTTCCTCAAGTGGACCTAAGGGCGTCTCGGCAGAACCACCAGCTGCCCAGATATGTGTCCAGAACAAGGGATCCAGCAGCAGAAGGAGTGGACGCATTAACACTTCCTTGGGGTTACGAAAAGGTTTACATCTTTCCACCGTTCCCACTCATTCCCAGGGTTCTGAAGAGGTTGAAACGAGAGCGAGTGTGGGCGATTCTAATCGCACCGGATTGGCCACGCAGGAGTTGGTACTCGGATCTACAAGGATTGTTGGCGGACGATCCGTGGAGGTTACCGCAGAGAGTGGACCTGCTATCTCAAGGCCCGTTTCCCCATCCGGACCTGAACAGGTTACGTTTAACGGCGTGGCTATTGAGACCAGGATCTTAAGGAACAGAGGGATACCTAGAACGGCTATTCCTACGATGATTGCAGCTCGAAAACCGGTCACAGCCGGGCATTACTACAGAATTTGGAAGAAGTACATCGACTGGTGTAAGGAACGTGGATGGAATTTGACGTCCTTCCACTTATCCAGACTTTTACTTTTCCTTCAAGCCGGACTAGACTTAGGTCTGCGCCTGGGATCTCTGAAGGTTTAAGTGTCGGCTCTTTCCATCCTTTTTCAACAGCGGTTGGCAGCCTTACCAGAGATTCAGACCTTTTTACAGGGGGTTCTGAGAATACAGCCCTCGTTTCGTCCTCCCACTGCACAGTGGGAGCTCAAATTGGTATTAGATTTTTTGAAATCACCACTCTTTGAACAGTTACCGAGAACAGACCTGAAACATCTCTCTTGGAAGGTAACGTTGTTGCTAGCCTTGGCTTCGGCTAGGCGGGTTTCTGAGTTAGGAGCCTTTATTGTGCAAGAGTCCTTTTTTGATTTTTCATGAGGACCGGGCGGAGCTCCGTAGAAAAGCGGATTTCCTTCCGCAAGTTGTTTCGGGGTTTCATGTAAACCAGCCGATTGTGGTCCCATCTTTCCAGGGTCTGGCAGATGGGGATGTATCCTTGGATGTGGTCAGAGCGTTGCGGGTGTACGTACACATTACGTCGTCCTTTCGGAGGTCGGACCATTTATTTGTCCTGTATGATGGGCCAAAGAAGGATTGGCCGGTTTCTATGCAGTCTCTGTCTAGGTGGATTAGTCTTGCTATTCGGCAAGCTTATCTTTCCTGTGGTAAACAGGTTCTAGAACACACGGGTGCTCATAATACCCGGTCGGTGGGTGCCTCCTGGGCGGCTGCCAGAGGTGTTTCCACGACTCAACTTTGCAGAGCGGTGACTTGGTCCTCACCACACGTTCGCGAAGTTTTGCAGGTTTGATACCTTTGCGTCCGAGGATTCTAAGTTCAGACGTTATGTTTTACAGGCAACAGACAGCACTCCCCCCCTGGGGGATAACTTTGGGACGTCCCCTAATGTATAAAGGAACTCCAGTGTCCCCTAGTGGATGAAAGAGAAAAGAGGATTTTGGTACTTACCGATAAATCCATTTCTCTGAATCCTCTAGGGGACACTGGACGCCCGCCTCTGTGCTGTCAGCCTGCTGTGTTTGGGTTATCGTTCAAACGGTTCGTCCAGACGGTGGTAGTTTTCGGTTAAAGAAGTTCTTGGATGCTGTTTGCTCTGTGGTACGGTTCGGTTCCTCGCCAGGTGTTGTAGTATCATGTCCTATTCTCTGTCAAATTTTCAAAACTGAGGGAGGAGGGATGTGAAGGGGGAGGAACCTGCTGTACAGACAATACTGATTTAGATTGTGCCACACCTCCGGTTGCAAGCTTCACACCCCTAATGTATAAAGGAACTCCAGTGTCCCCTAGAGGATTCAGAGAAATGGATTTATCGGTAAGTACCAAAATCCTCTTTTCTGCTAGGCGGCTCTTGTGGACCCGACAGTGGACGGGAGATGCCGATTCAAAGCGGCATATGGAGTCCTTGCCTTACAAAGGGGTGAAGTTGTTTGGAGACGGCCTCTCCGACCTTTTCGCTACGGCTGGTAAGTCAAATTTTTTACCTTATGTCCCCCCGCAGCATACAAAAAAGGCACTTCATTATCAAATGCAGTCCTTTCGTTCCAATAAAAACAAGAAGGTACGTGGATCATCCTTTGTTGCCAGAGGGAAAGGCAGGGTAAAAAAGCTAGTTCCCAAGAGCAGAAGTCCTCCCCTGCGTCTGCAAAGTCCACCGCATGACGCTGGGGCTTTCCGAGGGGAGGCAGATCTGGTGGGGGCTCGTCTTCGTTTTTTCAGCCACGTCTGGGTTCACTCGCAGGTGGATCCCTGGGCATTAGAGATTGTTTCTCAGGGATACAGGCTGGAATTCGAAGACTTGCCTCCTCGACGATTTTTCAAATCGGCTCTGCCGGCTTCCCCGTCAGAGAGGGAGCTAGTGTTGGCAGCAATCCAAAAATTGTATATTCAACAGGTGATTGTCACAGTTCCTCATCTCCAGCAAGGAGAGGGATATTACTCAACCCTGTTTGTGGTCCCGAAACCGGACGGTTCGGTCAGACCCATTTTAAACCTGAAATCTCTGAACCTGTACTTGAAGAGGTTCAAGTTCAAAATGGAATCACTCAGGGCGGTCATCGCCAGCCTGGAGGGGGGGGATTGGATGGTGTCCCTGGACATAAAGGATGCTTACCTTCATGTTCCGATATTCCCCCCCGCATCAGGAGTTCCTGAGACTTGCAGTGCAGTACTGTCACTACCAATTTCAGACGTTGCCGTTTGGGCTTTCCACGGGCCCGAGAATTTTCACCAAGGTAATGGCGGAAATGATGGTGCTCCTGCGCAGGCAGGGGGTCACAATTATCCCATACTTGGACGATTTCCTCATAAAGGCGAGATCTCGGGAGAGGTTGCTGGACAGCGTGTCTCTGTCCATGAAGACGTTGCAGATACACGGCTGGATTCTCAATATACCGAAGTCCCAGCTAGTCCCTACAACGCGTCTGACCTTTTTGGGGCTGATTCTAGACACAGACCAGAAAAAGGTTTTTCTGACGATCGAAAAGGTTCAGGAACTCATAGCCATGGTCAGGAACCTATTAAAACCAAAAATGGTTTCAGTGCATCATTGCACGTGGGTCCTGGGGAAGATGGTGGCTTCCTACGAGGCCATCCCTTTCGGCAGGTTCCATGCGAGGACTTTTCAATGGGACCTCTTGGACAAGTGGTCCGGGTCCCATTTACAAATGCATCAAAGGATCACCCTGTCTCCCAGGACCAGGTTATCTCTCCTGTGGTGGCTGAACAGTGCTCACCTACTAGAAGGTCGCAGGTTCGGCATTCAGGACTGGGTCCTGGTGACCATGGACGCAAGCCTCCGAGGCTAGGGAGCAGTGACACTGGGAAGAAATTTCCAAGGTCTCTGGTCAAGCCTAGAGTCTTGTCTCCACATAAACGTCCTGGAGTTGAGGGCCATATACAACGCCCTGCGTCAAGCGGAGGAATTGCTTCGGAGAAAACCGGTTCTGATTCAGTCAGACAATGTCACGGCAGTGGCTCATATAAACCGCCAAGGTGGAACAAGGAGCAGAATGGCCATGGCAGAAGCGACCAGGATTCTACGCTGGGTGGAAGGCCATGTAAGCGCGGTGTTCATCCCGGGGGTGGACAACTGGGAGGCGGACTTCCTCAGCAGGCACGACCTGCATCTGGGAGAGTGGGGACTTCAAAGTCTTCGCACAGATCACAGATCGTTGGGGACTTCCTCAAATCGACATGATGGCATCCCGTCTCAACAAAAAGCTAAAGCGGTATTGCGCCAGGTCAAGGGACCCTCAGGCGGTAGCGGTAGACGCTCTGGTGACACCTTGGGTGTTCAGATCGGTCTATGTGTTTCCTCCTCTTCCTCTCATACCCAAGGTGTTGAGAATAATACGAAGAAGCAGGGTCAGAACAATACTCATTGTTCGGGATTGGCCACGGAGGACTTGGTATCCGGAGCTGCAAGAGTTGCTCGCAGGGGATCCGTGGCCTCTTCCTCTAAGGCAGGACCTGCTGCGGCAGGGGCCCTGTCTGTTCCAAGACTTACCGTGGCTGCGTTTGACGGCATGGCGGTTGAACGCTGGATCCTAGCGGGAAAAGGGATTCCGGAGGAAGTCATTCCTACCCTGATCAAGGCTAGGAAAGACGTGACGTTAAAACATTATCACCGTATATGGCGGAAATATGTTTCTTGGTGTGAGGCCAGAGCTGCTCCTACGGAGGAGTTTCATTTGGGCCGTCTACTTCACTTCCTTCAAACAGGAGTGACTTTGGGCCTAAAATTAGGGTCCATAAAGGTCCAGATTTCGGCCTTATCCATTTTCTTTCAAAGAGAATTGGCCTCTATTCCTGAAGTACAGACCTTTGTGAAGGGAGTGCTGCATATTCAGCCTCCTTTTGTGCCGCCGGTGGCACCTTGGGATCTTAACGTGGTGTTACGTTTCCTCAAGTCACCTTGGTTTGAACCACTCAAAACTGTGGAGTTGAAATACCTCACGTGGAAAGTGGTCATGTTGTTGGCGTTAGCTTCGGCAAGACGTGTTTCCGAATTGGTGGCTTTATCACATAAGCCCATACTTGGTTTTTCACGTGGATAGGGCAGAGTTGAGGACTCGCCCTCACTTTCTGCCAAAAGTGGTCTCATCTTTTCATGTGAACCAACCTATTGTCGTGCCTGTGGCTACATGGGACTTGGAGGATTCCGAGTCCCTGGATGTAGTCAGGGCTTTGAAGATTTATGTGACAAGAACGGCTAGAATCAGGAAGACTGAAGCTTTGTTCGTTCTGTATGCGGCCAACAAGGTTGGTGCTCCTGCTTCAAAGCAGACTATTGCTCGCTGGATCTGTAACACGATTCAGCAGGCGCATTCTACGGCAGGATTGCCGTTACCGAAATCGGTTAAGGCCCACTCCACTAGGAAAGTGGGCTCTTCTTGGGCGGCTGCCTGAGGGGTCTCGGCATTACAGTTGGGCCGAGCAGCTACTTGGTCGGGGACAAACACCTTTTCAAAGTTCTATAAGTTTGATACCCTGGCTGAGGAGGACCTCCTGTTTGCTCAATCGGTGCTGCAGAGTCATCCGCACTCTCCTGCCCGTTTGGGAGCTTTGGTATAATCCCCATGGTCCTTACGGAGTCCCAGCATCCTCAAGGACAATAGAGAAATTAAGATTTTACTTACCGGTAAATCTATTTCTCGTAGTCCGTAGATGCTGCTGGGCGCCCGTCCCATGTGCGGACTTCTGCTAGACTTGTATATAGTTATTGCTTACATAAGGGTTATGTTATAGTTTTTCGGTGGAACCGTGGCTATGTTGTTGTTCATACTGTTAACTGGGTAAGTTTAGCACAAGTTATACGGTGTGATTGGTATGGATCTTGCCCTTAGATTTACAAAAATCCTTCCTCGTACTGTCCATCTCCTCTGGGCACAGTTTCCCTAACTGAGGTCTGGAGGAGGGACATAGAGGGAGGAGCCAGTGCACACCCATAGTCCAAAGCTTTCTTAAAGTGCCCTATCTCCTGCGGAGCCTGTCTATTCCCCATGGTCCTTACGGAGTCCCAGCATCCTCTACGGACTACGAGAAATAGATTTACCGGTAAGTAAAATCTTATTTTTTTTTTTAATGTAAATACATGCATTTGCAGCCATCACAAATCTGTTTACATGTAGTAAATGCATGAGCATAATACAAGATGTCGTAAACTAGGAAACTCACAATGTTGGGAATATGGTGATACTATGCCATTCTATCTACTAGTGTGTGAGGTCTGATATAAGGCCTAAGCCACTTTAGAATGCAGAAACATCATCAGAGATTGCTTTATCAAGTAAAGGGCAGTGTAGCAGAGAGCACCTACTTCTTAACATGGCTTCTAGCAGGCATAAGTGACGTATACCTTCAAAAGAGAAACCTGTGCTTTCATAGCAGATGCAGCTCATGTAATAAGTAGAGATGTGCACTTGAAATTTTTCGGGTTTTGGTTTTGGGTTCGGTTCCGCGGCCGTGTTTTGGGTTCGACCGCGTTTTGGCAAAACCTCACCGAATTTTTTTTGTCGGATTCGGGTGTGTTTTGGATTCGGGTGTTTTTTTCAAAAAACACTAAAAAACAGCTTAAATCATAGAATTTGGGGGTCATTTTGATCCCAAAGTATTATTAACCTCAAAAACCATAATTTCCACTCATTTTCAGTCTATTCTGAATACCTCACACCTCACAATATTATTTTTAGTCCTAAAATTTGCACCGAGGTCGCTGGATGACTAAGCTAAGCGACCCTAGTGGCCGACACAAACACCGGGCCCATCTAGGAGTGGCACTGCAGTGTCACGCAGGATGGCCCTTCCAAAAAACACTCCCCAAACAGCACATGACGCAAAGAAAAAAAGAGGCGCAATGAGGTAGCTGTGTGAGTAAGATAAGCGACCCTAGTGGCCGACACAAACACCGGGCCCATCTAGGAGTGGCACTGCAGTGTCACGCAGGATGGCCCTTCCAGAAAACACTCCCCAAACAGCACATGATGCAAAGAAAAAAAGAGGCGCAATGAGGTAGCTGTGTGAGTAAGCTAAGCGACCCTAGTGGCCGACACAAACACCTGGCCCATCTAGGAGTGGCACTGCAGTGTCACGCAGGATGGCCCTTCCAAAAAACACTCCCCAAACAGCACATGACGCAAAGAAAAAAAGAGGCGCAATGAGGTAGCTGTGTGAGTAAGATAAGCGACCCTAGTGGCCGACACAAACACCGGGCCCATCTAGGAGTGGTACTGCAGTGTCACGCAGGATGGCCCTTCCAAAAAACACTCCCCAAACAGCACATGACGCAAAGAAAAAAAGAGGCGCAATGAGGTAGCTGTGTGAGTAAGATAAGCGACCCTAGTGGCCGACACAAACACCGGGCCCATCTAGGAGTGGCACTGCAGTGTCACGCAGGATGGCCCTTCCAAAAAACACTCCCCAAACAGCACATGACGCAAAGAAAAAAAGAGGTGCAATGAGGTAGCTGTGTGAGTAAGATAAGCGACCCTAGTGGCCGACACAAACACCTGGCCCATCTAGGAGTGGCACTGCAGTGTCACGCAGGATGGCCCTTCCAAAAAACACTCCCCAAACAGCACATGACGCAAAGAAAAAAAGAGGCGCAATGAGGTAGCTGTGTGAGTAAGATAAGCGACCCTAGTGGCCGACACAAACACCGGGCCCATCTAGGAGTGGCACTGCAGTGTCACGCAGGATGGCCCTTCCAAAAAACACTCCCCAAACAGCACATGATGCAAAGAAAAAAAGAGGCGCAATGAGGTAGCTGTGTGAGTAAGATAAGCGACCCTAGTGGCCGACACAAACACCGGGCCCATCTAGGAGTGGCACTGCAGTGTCACGCAGGATGGCCCTTCCAAAAAACACTCCCCAAACAGCACATGACGCAAAGAAAAAAAGAGGCGCAATGAGGTAGCTGTGTGAGTAAGATAAGCGACCCTAGTGGCCGACACAAACACCTGGCCCATCTAGGAGTGGCACTGCAGTGTCACGCAGGATGGCCCTTCCAAAAAACACTCCCCAAACAGCACATGACGCAAAGAAAAATTAAAGAAAAAAGAGGTGCAAGATGGAATTGTCCTTGGGCCCTCCTACCCACCCTTATGTTGTATAAACAGGACATGCACACTTTAACCAACCCATCATTTCAGTGACAGGGTCTGCCACACGACTGTGACTGAAATGACGGGTTGGTTTGGACCCCCACCAAAAAAGAAGCAATTAATCTCTCCTTGCACAAACTGGCTCTACAGAGGCAAGATGTCCACCTCATCATCATCCTCCGATATATCACCGTGTACATCTCCCTCCTCACTGGAATCCACCATCTCAGCTCCCTGTGTACTTTGTGGAGGCAATTGCTGCTGGTCAATGTCTCCACGGAGGAATTGATTATAATTCATTTTAATGAACATCATCTCCACATTTTCTGGAAGTAACCTCGTACGCCGATTGCTGACAAGGTGAGCGGCGGCACTAAACACTCTTTCGGAGTACACACTTGTGGGAGGGCAACTTAGGTAGAATAAAGCCAGTTTGTGCAAGGGCCTCCAAATTGCCTCTTTTTCCTGCCAGTATAAGTACGGACTGTGTGACGTGCCTACTTGGATGCGGTCACTCATATAATCCTCCACCATTCTTTCAATGGGGAGAGAATCATATGCAGTGACAGTAGACGACATGTCCGTAATCGTTGACAGGTCCTTCAGTCCGGACCAGATGTCAGCATCAGCAGTCGCTCCAGACTGCCCTGCATCACCGCCAGCGGGTGGGCTCGGAATTCTGAGCCTTTTCCTCGCACCCCCAGTTGCGGGAGAATGTGAAGGAGGAGATGTTGACAGGTCGCGTTCCGCTTGACTTGACAATTTTCTCACCAGCAGGTCTTTGAACCCCAGCAGACTTGTGTCTGCCGGAAAGAGAGATCCAAGGTAGGTTTTAAATCTAGGATCGAGCACGGTGGCCAAAATGTAGTGCTCTGATTTCAACAGATTGACCACCCGTGAATCCTTGTTAAGCGAATTAAGGGCTCCATCCACAAGTCCCACATGCCTAGCGGAATCGCTCCGTGTTAGCTCCTCCTTCAATGTCTCCAGCTTCTTCTGCAAAAGCCTGATGAGGGGAATGACCTGACTCAGGCTGGCAGTGTCTGAACTGACTTCACGTGTGGCAAGTTCAAAGGGCAGCAGAACCTTGCACAACGTTGAAATCATTCTCCACTGCGCTTGAGACAGGTGCATTCCACCTCCTATATCGTGCTGAATTGTATAGGCTTGAATGGCCTTTTGCTGTTCCTCCAACCTCTGAAGCATATATAGGGTTGAATTCCACCTCGTTACCACTTCTTGCTTCAGATGATGGCAGGGCAGGTTCAGGCGTTTTTGGTGTTGCTCCAGTCTTCTGTACGTGGTGCCTGTACGCCGAAAGTGTCCCGCAATTCTTCTGGCCACCGACAGCATCTCTTGCACGCCCCTGTCGTTTTTAAAAAAATTCTGCACCACCAAATTCAAAGTATGTGCAAAACATGGGACGTGCTGGAATTTGCCCAGATTTAATGCACACACAATATTGCTGGCGTTGTCCGATGCCACAAATCCACAGGAGAGTCCAATTGGGGTAAGCCATTCCGCGATGATCTTCCTCAGTTGCCGTAAGAGGTTTTCAGCTGTGTGCGTATTCTGGAAACCGGTGATACAAAGCGTAGCCTGCCTAGGAAAGAGTTGGCGTTTGTGAGATGCTGCTACTGGTGCCGCCGCTGCTGTTCTTACGGCGGGAGTCCATACATCTACCCAGTGGGCTGTCACAGTCATATAGTCCTGACCCTGCCCTGCTCCACTTGTCCACATGTCCGTGGTTAAGTGGACATTGGGTACAGCTGCATTTTTTAGGACACTGGTGACTCTTTTTCTGAGGTCTGTGTACATTTTCGGTATCGCCTGCCTAGAGAAATGGAACCTAGATGGTATTTGGTACCGGGGACACAGTACCTCCAACAAGTCTCTAGTTGGCTCTGCAGTAATGATGGATACCGGAACCACGTTTCTCACCACCCAGGATGCCAAGGCCTCAGTTATCCGCTTTGCAGCAGGATGACTGCTGTGATATTTCATCTTCCTCGCAAAGGACTGTTGGACAGTCAATTGTCAATTGCTTGGTGGAAGTAGTAAAAGTGGTCTTACGATTTCCCCTCTGGGATGACCATCGACTCCCAGCAGCAACAACAGCAGCGCCAGCAGCAGTAGGCGTTACACGCAAGGATGCATCGGAGGAATCCCAGGCAGGAGAGGAATCGTCAGAATTGCCAGTGACATGGCCTGCAGGACTATTGGCATTCCTGGGGAAGGAGGAAATTGACACTGAGGGAGTTGGTGGGGTGATTTGCGTGAGCTTGGTTACAAGAGGAAGGGATTTACTGGTCAGTGGACTGCTTCCGCTGTCGCCCAAAGTTTTTGAACTTGTCACTGACTTATTATGAATGCGCTGCAGGTGACGTATAAGGGAGGATGTTCCGAGGTGGTTAACGTCCTTACCCCTACTTATTACAGCTTGACAAAGGCAACACACGGCTTGACAAATGTTGTCCGCATTTCTGTTGAAATACTTCCACACCGAAGAGCTGATTTTTTTGGTATTTTCACCAGGCATGTCAACGGCCATATTCCTCCCACGGACAACAGGTGTCTCCCCGGGTGCCTGACTTAAACAAACCACCTCACCATCAGAATCCTCCTTGTCAATTTCCTCCCCAGCGCCAGCAACACCCATATCCTCCTTATCCTGGTGTACTTCAACACTGACATCTTCAATCTGACTATCAGGAACTGGACTGCGGGTGCTCCTTCCAGCACTTGCAGGGGGCGTGCAAATGGTGGAAGGCGCATGCTCTTCACGTCCAGTTTTGGGAAGGTCAGGCATCGCAACCGACACAATTGGACTCTCCTTGTGGATTTGGGATTTCGAAGAACGCACAGTTCTTTGCGGTGCTTTTGCCAGCTTGAGTCTTTTCATTTTTCTAGCGAGGCTGAGTGCTTCCATCCTCATGTGAAGCTGAACCACTAGCCATGAACATAGGCCAGGGCCTCAGCCGTTCCTTGCCACTCCGTGTGGTAAATGGCATATTGGCAAGTTTACGCTTCTCCTCCGACAATTTTATTTTAGATTTTGGAGTCCTTTTTTTACTGATATTTGGTGTTTTGGATTTTACATGCTCTGTACTATGACATTGGGCATCGGCCTTGGCAGACGACGTTGCTGGCATTTCATCGTCTCGGCCATGACTAGTGGCAGCAGCTTCAGCACGAGGTGGAAGTGGATCTTGATCTTTCCCTAATTTTGGAACCTCAACATTTTTGTTCTCCATATTTTAATAGGCACAACTAAAAGGCACCTCAGGTAAACAAAGGAGATGGATGGATACTAGTATACTTATGGATGGACGAGCGACTGCCGACACAGAGGTAGCTACAGCCGTGGACTACCGTACTGTGTCTGCTGCTAATATAGACTGGATGATAATGAGATGAAATCAATATATATATATATATAATATCACTAGTACTGCAGCCGGACAGGTATATATATTTATTATGTAATGACTGATGACGGACCTGCTGGACACTGTCAGCTCAGCAGCACCGCAGACTGCTACAGTAAGCTACTATAGTAGTATGTATAAAGAAGAAAGGAAAAAAAAAAAACCACGGGTAGGTGGTATACAATTATGGGTGGACGAGCGACTGCCGACACAGAGGTAGCTACAGCCGTGGACTACCGTACTGTGTCTGCTGCTAATATAGACTGGATGATAATGAGATGAAATCAATATGTATATATATAATATCACACTAGTACTGCAGCCGGACAGGTAGATATATTTATTATGTAATGACTGATGACGGACCTGCTGGACACTGTCAGCTCAGCAGCACCGCAGACTGCTACAGTAAGCTACTATAGTAGTATGTATAAAGAAGAAAGAAAAAAAAAACCACGGGTAGGTGGTATACAATTATGGATGGACGAGCGACTGCCGACACAGAGGTAGCTACAGCCGTGGACTACCGTACTGTGTCTGCTGCTAATATAGACTGGATGATAATGAGATGAAATCAATATATATATATATATATATATATATATAATATCACACTAGTACTGCAGCCGGACAGGTAGATATATTTATTATGTAATGACTGATGACGGACCTGCTGGACACTGTCAGCTCAGCAGCACCGCAGACTGCTACAGTAAGCTACTATAGTAGTATGTATAAAGAAGAAAGAAAAAAAAAACCACGGGTAGGTGGTATACAATTATGGATGGACGAGCGACTGCCGACACAGAGGTAGCTACAGCCGTGGACTACCGTACTGTGTCTGCTGCTAATATAGACTGGATGATAATGAGATGAAATCAATATATATATATATATATAATATCACACTAGTACTGCAGCCGGACAGGTAGATATATTTATTATGTAATGACTGATGACGGACCTGCTGGACACTGTCAGCTCAGCAGCACCGCAGACTGCTACAGTAAGCTACTATAGTAGTATGTATAAAGAAGAAGAAAGAAAAGAAAAAAAAACCGGGTAGGTGGTATACAATATTATATATATATTATATACAATTATATATATATATATATATATATATTATATATATTAAACTGGTGGTGATTATTAAACTGGTGGTCAGGTCACTGGTCACACTATCAGCAACTTGCAAGTAGTACTCCTAAGCAGACAATCACAATATATATTATACTGGTGGTCAGTGTGGTCACAATGGCAGTGTGGCACTCTGGCAGCAAAAGTGTGCACTGTACGTTATATGTACTCCTGAGTCCTGCTCTCAGACTCTAACTGCTCCCCACTGTCAGTGTCTCCCCCACAAGTCAGATATACATTATACAGTCACACTATCTATCTATCACTTCAGCAAGTAGTAGTACTCCTCCTAATGCTCCCCAAAATTACTACTGTGTCTCTCTCTACTCTAGTCTCACTCTCTTCTCTATAAACGGAGAGGACGCCAGCCACGTCCTCTCCCTATGAATCTCAATGCACGTGTGAAAATGGCGGCGACGCGCGGCTCCTTATATAGAATCCGAGTCTCGCGATAGAATCCGAGCCTCGCGAGAATCCGACAGCGGGATGATGACGTTCGGGCGCGCTCGGGTTAACCGAGCAAGGCGGGAAGATCCGAGTCGCTCGGCCCCGTGTAAAAAAAAATGAAGTTCGGGCGGGTTCGGATTCCGAGGAACCGAACCCGCTCATCTCTAGTAATAAGGCCCATATTCTCCACCTGGGTAGAAAATAAGTAGGAGAATTGAGGCTAAATTCTGACTAAACTTGTCACATTCACATATCTTTATGAACGATCTGCCTGAGGCATTACATTGAGGATAAACAAATTGTGTAAACTTAGGGCAGGAGTTCCCAAATGCGGTCCTCAAGGCAACTCAACGGTCCAGGTTAAGTATATCCAGTGGCGTAAGTTTGTCCCAGTTGCCCGGAGGCAAGAAAGATATTAGTGACCCCCCGCATATATATATATATATATATATAAATATATAATTTGCTCCTGCATAGCAAGCCTGCAGATTCTAACTATATGAAGCTACTACAAAACCATTGCAACTAGACAGATCTTTGTAGGGGTCCAGCCCCACCCTACATAGATCTACTCAGTCACTCACAATGCTGATCATTTCTCTGACAATTATTTTACAAGTGTCATACCCAGGATTAGAACCCACAACCTATTACACTGGTAGCATGCACCTTACTGATGGAGATATCTGCTCTTTCATAGGAAGTATGAGAATTCTAACTATATGAAGTTACTTATAATTGTCAGAGAAATAACTTCATATAGTTAGAATTCACATGCTTCCTTTATAGGAGCAAATAACTTCATCAGTAAGGTGTTTGCTTCCAGTGTATCTATAATAAAGAGGGTGTGATTTGTAAGTTGTAGTGACTAGTGGGGAAGTCGGCGATACCGGCTGCTGTCAATTAACTTAATTGATTAATGTTGCTGAACCGGAGGAGAAGTGCCCCCCCCCTTCAAAGTAGGAGCCCGGCGGCAGTTGACTCCGTTGCCTCCCAGAGTTCTGCATCTGAGTATATCCATGCTTTGCCTCAGGTGACTTAATTAGTACCTCAGTCAATTTAACAATCTGTAGATATCTGTAAAACCTGGACCGTTATGGTGCCTTGAGAATGGTGTTTTTTTAGGAGACTTACGCAGGCTGAGGATCTGTTGCCTTACGCCTCTCTGCATGTTAACGAGCTCTTCTAGTGATGTGACTCTCTAGCGCCGATCATCTTATATGCTTATTCTGGGTATGCTGACCCCTGTGGCTCCGCAGGAGACTGGGCACAACTAAAGAAAGCTTTAGGACTACCTGGTGTGCACTGGCTCCTCCCACTAAGACCCTCCTCCAGACCTCAGTTAGATTCTTGTGCCCGGCCGAGCTGGATGCACACTAGGGGCTCTCCTGAGCTCCTAGAAAGAAAGTATATTTAGGTTTTTTATTTTATTTTATTTTATTAGATCTGCTGGCAACAGACTCACTGCAGCGAGGGACTAAGGGGAGAAGAAGCGAACCTACCTAACAGGTGGTAGTTTGGGCTTCTTAGGCTACTGGACACCATTAGCTCCAGAGGGATCGACCGCAGGACCGACCTTGGTGTTCGTTCCCGGAGCCGCGCCGCCGTCCCCCTTACAGAGCCAGAAGCATGAAGAGTACGGAAAATCGGCGGCAGAAGACTTCGGTCTTCACCAAGGTAGCGCACAGCACTGCAGCTGTGCGCCATTGCTCCTCATGTACACCTCACACTCCGGTCACTGATGGGTGCAGGGCGCTGGGGGGGGGCGCCCTGAGGGCAATATAAGACACCTTGGCTGGCAAATCATCATAATATATAGTCCCAGGGCTATATATGTGATAAATTGCCCCTGCCAGAATCCATAAAAAAGCGGGAGAAAAGTCAGCCGAAAAAGGGGCGGGGCTTCTCCCTCAGCACACTGGCGCCATTTTTTCTTCACAGTGCAGCTGGAAGACAGCTCCCCAGGCTCTCCCCTGTAGTTTTCAGGCTCAAAGGGTTAAAAAGAGAGGGGGGGCACTAAATTTAGGCGCAATATATGTATACAAGCAGCTATTGGGGGAAAAAATCACTCGGTTATAGTGTTAATCCCTGCATTATATAGCGCTCTGGTGTGTGCTGGCATACTCTCTGTCTCCCCAAAGGACTTTGTGGGGTCCTGTCCTCAGTCAGAGCATTCCCTGTGTGTGTGCGGTGTGTCGGTACGGCTGTGTCGACATCTTGGATGAGGAAGGTTACGTGGAGGCGGAGCAGAGGCCGATAAATGGGATGTCGCCCCCTGTGGGGCCGACACCAGAGTGGATGGATAGGTGGAAGGTATTAACCGACAATGTCAACTCCTTACATAAAAGGCTGGATGACGTAACAGCTGTGGGACAGACGGCTTCTCAGCCTGCGCCTGCCCAGGCGTCTCAAAGGCCATCAGGGGCTCAGAAAAACGCCCGTTACCTCAGATGGCAGACACAGATGTGGACACGGAGTCTGACTCCAGTGTCGACGAGGTTGAGACATATACACAATCCACTAGGAACATCCGTTACATGATCTCGGCAATGAAAAATGTGTTACGCATTTCTGACATGAATTTAAGTACCACATAAAAGGGGTTTTATTTTTGGGGAGAAAAAGCAGCCAGTGTTTTGTTCCCCCATCAGATGAATGAATGAAGTGTGTAAAGAAGCGTGGGTTCCCCCGATAAGAAACTGGTAATTTCTAAAAAGTTACTGATGGCGTACCCTTTCCCGCCAGAGGATAGGTCACGTTGGGAGATATCCCTTAGGGTGGATAAGGCGCTCACACGTTTGTCAAAAAAGGTGGCACTGCCGTCTTAGGATACGGCCACCTTGAAGGAGCCTGCTGATAAAAAGCAGGAGGCTATCCTGAAGTCTGTATATACACACTCAGGTTATATACTGAGACCTACAATTGCCTCAGCATAAATAGTGCTGCTGCAGCGTGGTCTGATACCCTGTCAGATAATATTAATACTCTAAGACAGGGATAATATTTTGCTAACATAGAGCATATTAAAGACGTCGTCTTATATATAAAGGATGCACAGAGGGATATTTGCCGGCTGGCATCCAGAATTAATGCAATGTCCATTCTGCCAGGAGGGTATTAGAAACCCGGCCGTGGACAGGTGATTCTGCATTTAAAAGGCACATGGAGATTCTGCCTTATAAGGGTGAGGAATTGTTTGGGGATGGTCTCTGGGACCTCGTATCCACAGCAACAGCTGGGAAGAAAAAAAAATTTTTTTACCTCAGGTTTCCTCACAGCCTAAGAAAGCACCGTATTTTCAGGTACAGTCCTTTCGGCTTCAGAAAAGCAAGCGGGTCAAAGGCGCTTCCTTTCTGCACAGAGACAAGGGAAGAAGGAAAAAGCTGCACCAGCAGCCAGTTCCCAGGATCAAAAATCTTCCCCCGCTTCCTCTGAGTCCACCGCATGACGCTGGGGCTCCACAGGTGGAGACAGGTGCGGTAGGGGCGCGTCTCGGGAACTTCAGGGACCAGTGGGCTTGCCCACAGGTGGATCCCTAGGTTCTGCAAATAGTATCACAGGGATACAGGCTGGAGTTCGAGGCGACTCCCTCTCACCGTTACCTCACATCAGCCTTGCCTGCTGCCCTCGGAGAAAGGTAGTACTGGCGGCAATTCACAAGCTGTACTTCCAGCAGGTGAAATCAAGGTACCCCTCCTTCAACAAGGCCGGGGTTACTATTCCAAAATGTTGTGGTACCGAAACCAGACGGTTCGGTGAGACCCATTCTAAAATTGAAAGCCTTGAACACTTATATACGAAGGTTCAAGTTCAAAATGGAATCGCTCAGGGCGATTATTGCAAGCCTGGAGAATTTCATGGTATCACTGGACATCAAGGATGCTTACCTGCATGTCCCTATTTACCCTCTTCACCAGGAGTACCTCAAAATTGTGGTACAGGATTGTCATTACCAATTCCAGACGTTGCCGTGGGTCTGTCCCCGGCACCGAGGTATTTACCAAGGTAATGGCCGAAATAATTATCCCGTACTTGGACGATCTCCTTATAAAGGCGAGGTCCAGGGAGCAGTTGTTCGTCAGAGTAGCACTATCTCGGGAAGTGCTACAACAGCACGGCTGGATTCTGAATATTCCAAAGTCGCAGCTGGTTCCTGCGACGCGTCTACTGTTCCTGGGTATGGTTCTGGACACAGAACAGGATAAAAGGGTTTCTCCCGGAGGAGAAGTCCAAGGAGTTGTCGTCTCTAGACAGAGACCTCCTAATACAAATACAGGTGTCGGTGCATCAATGCACGTGAGCCCTGGGAAAGATGGTAGCTTCTTACGAAGAAATTCCATTCGCCAGGTCCCATGCAAGGATCTTCCAGTGGGATCTGTTGGACAAGTGGTCCGGGTCGCATCGGCGGATAACCCTGTCGCCAAGGGCCAGGGTGTCGCTGCTGTGGTGGCTGCAGAATGCTCATCTTCTAGAGGGCCGCAGATTCGGCATACAGGACTGGGTCCTGGTGACCACGGATGCCAGCCTTCGAGGCTGGGGGGCAGTCACACAGGGAAGAAACTTCCAAGGCTATGGAAAAGTCAGGAGACTTCCCTACACATAAATATTCTGGAACTAAGGGCCATTTACAATGCCCTAAGTCAGGCTAGACCCCTGCTTCAACACCGGCCGGTGCTGATCCAGTCAGACAACATCACGGCGGTCGCTCATGTAAACCGACAGGGCGGCACAAGAAGCAGGATGGCGATGGCAGAAGCCACAAGGATTCTCCGATGGGCGGAAAATCATGTGTTAGCACTGTCAGCAGTGTTCATTCCCGGAGTGGACAACTGAGAAGCAGACTTTCTCAGAAGACACGACCTCCACCCGGGAGAGTGGGGACTTCATCCAGAAGTCTTCCAAATGATTGTACACCGTTGGGAAAGGCCACAGGTGGACATGATGGCGTCCCGCCTCAACAAAAAGCTACAAAGATATTGCGCCAGGTCAAGGGACCCTCAGGCGATAGCTGTGGACGCTCTGGTAACACCATGGGTGTACCAGTCGGTGTATGTGTTCCCTTCTCTGCCTCTCTTACCCAGGGTAATGAGAATAATAAGAAGGAGAGGAGTAAGAACTATACTCATTGTTCCGGGTTGGCCAAGAAGAGCTTGGTACCCAGAACTCCAAGAAATAATCTCAGAGGACCCATGGCCTCTGCCGCTCAGACAGGACCTGCTGCAGCAGGGGGCCTGTCTGTTCCAAGACGTACCGCAGCTGCGTTTAACGGCATGGCGGTTGAACGCCGGAACCTGAAAAGGGCATTCCGGAGGAAGTTATCCCTACGCTTTTTAAAGCTAGGAAAGTAGTGAACGCAAACCATTATCACCGCATATGGCGGAAATATGTTGCGTGCTGTGAGGCCAGGAAGGCCCCAAAGGAGGAATTTCAGCTAGGTCGATTTCTGCACTTCCTACAGTCAGAGGTGACTATGGGCCTAAAATTGGGTTCCATTAAGGTCCAGATTTCGGCTCTATCGATTTCTTCCAAAATAGAACTGGCTTCACTGCCTGAAGTTCAGACTTTTGTTAAGGGAGTGCTGCATAGTCAGCCCCGTTTGTGCCTCAAGTGGCACCGTGGGATCTCAACGTGGTGTTGGATTTCCTGAAGTCGCATTGGGTTGAGCCACTTAATTCCGTAGAGCTACAATACCTCACATGGAAAGTGGTCATGCTGTGGGCCTTGGCGTCGGCCAGGCGTGTATCAGAATTGGCGGCTTTGTTATACAAAAGCCCTTATCTGTATTTTATATGGATAAGGCGGAATTGAGGACTCGTTCCCAATTCCTTCCAAAGGTGGTATCAGCTTTTCATGTGAACCAACCTATTGTGGTGCCTGCGGCTACTTGGGACTTGGAGGATTCCAAGTTACTGGACGTAGTCAGGGCCCTGAAAAATATATGTTTCCAGGACGGCTGGAGTCAGGAAAACTGACTCGCTATTTATCCTGTATGCACCCAACAAGCTGGGTGCTCCTGCTTCTAAGCAGACTATTGCTCGCTGGATCTGTAGCACGATTCAACTTGCACATTCTGCGACTGGACTGCCGCACCCTAAATCTGTAAAAGCCCATTCCACGAGGAAAGTGGGCTCGTCTTGGGCGGCTGCCCGAGGGGTCTCGGCTTTACAACTTTGCCGAGCTGTTACTTGGTCGGGTTCAAACATTGTTGCAAGAGTCTACAAGTTTGATACCCTGGCTGAGGAGGACCTAGAGTTTGCTCATTCGGAGCTGCAGAGTCATCCGCACTCTCCCGCCCGTTTGGGAGCTTTGGTATAATCCCCATGGTCCTTACGGAGTCCAGCATCCACTTAGGACGTCAGAGAAAATAAGAGTTTACTCACCGGTAATTCTATTTCTCATAGTCCGTAGTGGATGCTGGGCGCCCATCCCAAGTGCGGATTGTCTGCAATACTTGTTTATAGTTATTGCCTAACTAAAGGGTTATTGTTGAGCCATCTGTTGAGAGGCTCAGTTATATTTCATACTGTTAACTGGGTATAGTATCACGAGTTATACGGTGTGATTGGTGTGGCTGGTATGAGTCTTACCCGGGATTCAAAATCCTTCCTTATTGTGTCAGCTCTTCCGGGCACAGTATCCTAACTGAGGTCTGGAGGAGGGTCTTAGTGGGAGGAGCCAGTGCACACCAGGTAGTCCTAAAGCTTTCTTTAGTTGTGCCCAGTCTCCTGCGGAGCCGCTAATCCCCATGGTCCTTACGGAGTCCCAGCATCCACTACGGACTACAAGAAATAGATTTACCGGTGAGTAAAATCTTATTTTTTCCATTAAAACGCGTCTTATTCACAAAATGATGTGCATAAGACGCACAAACAGCTTATGCGGATTAGTTATATGTGGCATGCCTGTGTTCGGCTGTGGCTGTATCTGCATACGAAATGGTACGTTAGTGTTTTCCTAGGAAACTCTGTAACGTACCATTTTGTATGCTGAAGTTAAGAATATAGGCATGCCGACTATTTTAATCAGCCGCTTCTTCCGTTGCATCCTACTTCCATAGTGATGCCAATAAGATGCATTTTCAGCAAAAAGACACACGCCGCTAACTGAACTGCATGGAACCTGTCTGCTCACTCATGCCAGGCATCTCCTGCTACATGGTGCATGAGGACACATCTGTTTGCCAATTCTGACGCTACCAATGCAGTGCACACGCTCATATGTGGCTATAGGTCAGGTACAAATACATGCTGCTGATGAAACTAACACGTGAGACCATGAAGATCTGGATCCATCTTTGTGGATAATGGTTTGTGCATAAAATACACCATTTTTGTATGCATTTAGCTGTCTTCAGTGTATCAGCCTGATACATAAACATAGAATGTTCAGTTCTAGGATTTCCAAATCGGAAAACATTTAATAAAGTTAATACAAAAAGAATGACATTGACATAAACATTGATGTGCAAACAGTTACATGTTTGTTTGTTTTTGAAAATGTTTTTATTCAAATTTTTCAATAATAAACACATACATTGAAAAGACTTAATCTCCATAGCAATATCACATACAGCCACATGATGATCATTGATATAGAGATATAATCCAACTTGTACAACTAAAAAAACAGAAGACAAAGAGGGGGAAAGGGCAAAAACAAACAATGAAACCGGTTACACATTTTCCGCCAAAAGACCATAAAGCAGAGTACGCCAATAACCAAAAACCCAATTATTTAGAATCTTGTGTGGTGTTAAGAGCATAAAATACATCAATATACTTTAATCCAGCTAGGGTCTCACAGAGAGGGTTGTGGGGGATAACAAATTTCTCACAACGTTTTCCTTGTCAGCGAGTCAAAAAATTAGAGGACATGAGACCCAAGCATGGGATTCCGAATTTCTATAAACTGTCCCCATTTCTTATAGAATAGGTGGGCATGCTTGTCTACATCATAGAGGGCAGATTGACGGTCCTAATACATAGTCGACTTAACCATAGACAGTAATTGCTCCAATTTAGTCGGGGATCTATGGATCCATTGAGTCAAAATAGCTTTCTTTGCCAGTGTAAGTAAAACATAGAGAAAGGGGCGTAAGTGGAGGGACTCGGCTGGTATACCCCAATCGGAGAAGTGCAAACCCAGGAGAGCAGCCGGTGAAGGCGTAAATTAAATTTATTATTGATATACCAAAAAATTTTGTTCCAAAATCGTTGTATCTTGGGACAGCTCCAGAAAGCATGCATCAGGGTGGCATGAGGTGCACTGCATTTTAGACAGTGACCAGAATCCGAGGGAACATATGACTCCTCTGACTTGGGGAAATGTATGCTTGGTTCAATAATTTTACATGAATTTCCTGAAGGTTTGAGGAGTGTAAAGCTTTAAAAATACTTGGTAGAGGGCGAAAGAATTCAGTTATAGATCCCTGCAGACAAAGGTCAACCTTCCGTTTATCAAACAGCGGGTTCCATACCTTATCTACAGCAACAGGAAGAAGATCCCAGTATAACCATATAGTTTTATAAGGTATTTTAGCGATTCGAGTGAGTAAGGAGGTGAGGGGGTCAGAACCACCAGGATGGAGCAAAGCTTCAGGTAACGATTGTACATAGGGGGTAATTCCAAGATGATCGCAGCAGGAAATTTTTTTGCAGTTGGGCAAAACCATGTGCACTGCAGGGGAGGCAGATATAACATTTGCAGAGAGAGTTAGATTTGGGTGGGTTATTTTGTTTCTGTGCAGGGTAAATACTGGCTGCTTTATTTTTACACTGCAATTTAGATTGCAGATTGAACTCACTACACCCAAATCTAACTCTCTCTGCACATGTTATATCTGCCTCCCCTGCAGTGCACATGGTTTTGCCCAACTGCTAACAAAGTTCCTGCTGCGATCAACTCAGAATTACCCCCATAATGCCTAACTTGGAGATACATAAAAAACTCAGATCGAAGCACACCATACCTCTCTACCAGACCTGAAAAAGAGTACACCAAACCTCCCATATCAACGACGTCTTTGATGCTACTGATTCCCTTAGTTCACCACGTTTCAAATTTAGCATTCTCCAAAGGAGGAGTGAAACTGGGATTTCCACATAGAGGAACGGACAAAATTTCTGTGCATCGCTTTATTTATTACTTTCCAAGCCACATAAGAGTCCCAAAACAACAGCTTTTCCTTCGCTTGTGAAGGTAATAGGTGTGTAGGAGTATGTAATAAGGCCTTTAAGTCTTAAGGGAACACCAAAGCCTGTTCAATATGATAGTTGGTGTATGTGGTTTTTGCCAAAAGCCAGTCATTAATATATCGGAAAGCCACCACCTTAGAGAAAGTAGGCAGATCCGGGATTACGTTTTAGAGGATGCTGGGGACTCCAAAAGGACCATGGGGTATAGACGGGATCCGCAGGAGCTTGGGCACACTAAAAAGACTTTTACTGAGTGTGAACTGGCTCCTCCCTCTATGCCCCTCCCCAGACCTCAGTTAGACTTTGTGCCCAGGAGTGACTGGACACACACTAGGGGAGCTCTACTGAGTTTCTCTAGAAAGACTTTTGTTAGGTTTTTTATTTTCAGGGAGACCTGCTGGCTACAGGCTCCCTGCATCGAGGGACTGAGGGGAGAGAAGTCAGACCTACTTCTTCTTAGTTAAAGGCTCTGCTTCTTAGGCTACTGGACACCATTAGCTCCAGAGGGTTCGATCACTTGGTTCGCCTAGCTGCTTGTTCCCGGAGCCGCGCCGTCACCCCCCAGCCAGAAGACAGAAGCCGGGTGAGTATTAGAAGAACCGAAGACTTCAGACGGCAGAAGACTTCAGTAACGGAGGTACAGCGCAGCGCTCCATGCTCCCACACACATCACCAAAGGCACTCGCAGGGCGCAGGGGGGGAGCGCCCTGGGCAGCAGTTACTGAGGTCATTGGGGCTGGCAAAAGGCATATTCGGTGCCCGTGCACCGTATATAATAACCCCGCCAGGATAAATATTTCAAATTTGAGCGGGACTGAAGCGCGCCGGAAAGGGGCGGGGCTTAGCCGCATGGCTCACCAGCGCCATTTTCTTCTCTCCACAGCCGCTGCAGAGACGCTGGCCCGGGCCTCCAAGCTCCTCACAAGTAAAAGAGAGCAAAACAGGGGGGAGCACAGATAATTTGGTGCTTTTCTTATTATTACAGCGCTACTGACATATGTTATTGTTGTGTGGTATATGGGTGCTGGGGTGTGAGCTGGCATACTACCTCTGTGTTTCTCTCTCCAGGCTTCCCTGTAGGCTGTGTGTATTAGCCAGTGTGTGTGTGGGGGTGTCGGTACTGCGTGTCGACATGTCTGAGGCTGAGTGTTCCTCCCCGGAGGAAGTTACTGAGGGCGCGGAAAAGGAGATGGAAATGGCTCTGTCGGCACAGCCGACTGCTGATTGGGTGACTATGTTAAGTACACTTAATGCTAATGTGGCTTTATTGTCTAAGAGGCTTGATAAATCTGATTCTCAGACACAAACATGGAGAAAATCCATGGAGGACGCTTTGGCTCAAGTACAGACCCCCTCAGGGTCACAAAAACGTTAATTTACCCAGATGGTAGATACGGATGCCGACACGGACTCTGATTCCGATGTCTATTTTAATGAAGCTACGTTACACCCAAGGGTAGTTAAGAGTATTCAGTACATGATTGTGGCTATTAAAGATGTTTTACATATTTCTGACGAACCTGCTGTTCAGGACACAAGGATTTGCCTATTTAAGGGAAAAAGACCTGAGGTGAAGTTTCCCCCCTCTCATGAAATGAATGCGCTTTGTGAAAAAGCTTGGAAGTCGCCGGACAAGAGGTGGCAGAATCCCAAGAGAATTTTTATGGCGTATCCTTTCCCCTCTGATGACAGGGAAAAATGGGAGTCGTCTCCAAATGTCGACAAGGCTCTATCACTTTTGTCCAAGAAGGTTGCGCTTCCGTCCCCTGACACGGCTGCTCTCAAAGATCCGGCGGATCGCAAGCTGGAGACGTCTTTGAAGGCCATTTTCATTAATACTGGTGCATTGCTCAGACCTGCTGTGGCGTCGGTATGGGTGAGTAGTGCTATTGCTAAATGGGCTGATAATTAAGATTCTATATGGATACCCTTGATAAGGATAATATTCTTTTGACTCTTGGTTATATCAAGGACGCTGCAGATTACCTAAAGGATGCGGCGAGAGATGTTGGCCTCTTGGGATCAAGAGCCAATGCCATGGCGGTCTCGGCCAGGAGGGCGCTGTTGATCCATCAATGGAATGCTGATGCCGACTCCAAGAAAAATATGGAAGCTCTCCCCTTCAAAGGTAGTGTCTTGTTTGGTGACGGCCTTGCTGACCTGGTGTCTACCGCTACTGCGGGTATGTCCTCTTTTCTTCCTTATGTTCCCACTCAACAGAAGAAGGGACCCCATCAGCAGATGCAGTCCTTTCGCCCTAATAAATACAAACGAGGTAAGGGCTCGTTCTTCCTCGCTTCAAAGGGTAGAGGAAGGGGAAAGAAATCGCCTGCAGTGTCAGGCACCCAGGACCAAAAGTCCGCCCCCGCCTCTACCAAGTCCACCGCATGACGCTGGGGCTCCCCTGCGGGAGTCCGTGCCGGTGGGGGAACGTCTCCAAATCTTCGGTCAGGTCTGGTTTCAATCAGCCCTGGATCCTTGGGTCTTAGACATAGTGTCCCAAGGGTACAAGCTGAAGTTTCAGAAGATGCCCTCCCGCCGCTTTTTCAAATCGGCCTTGCCAGTTTCTCTTCCGGAAAGAGAAGTGGTAAATGCTACGATGCAAAAGTTGTGTCAACAGAGGGTCATTGTCCCCGTTCCCCCGTCCCAATGGGGGGAAGGGTTCTATTCGAGCCTCTTTTTCGTACCGAAGCCGGACGGTTCGGTCAGACCGATTCGGAACCTTGAATCCCTCAATCCATACTTGAAAACTTTAAAGTTCAAGATGGAATCCCTTCGAGCTGTGATTTCCAGCTTAGAAGGGGGGGATTTTATGGCGTCAGTCGACATAAAGGATGCCAACTTACACGTCCCGATATATCCTCCGCATCAGGCCTTCCTGAGATTTGCGGTGCAGGATTGTCATTACCAATTTCAAACGTTGCCGTTTGGGCTTTCCACGGCCCCGAGGCAGGTTATGGCAGAAATGATGGTTCTCCTTCGCAAGCAAGGGGTCACAATTATCCCGTACTTGGACGATCTCCTGATAAAGGCAAGGTCCAAGGAACAGTTGTTAAGATATGTGGATCTCTCCCTGTCGTTTCTGCGACATCACGGTTGGATTCTAAATTTGCCAAAGTCTCAGTTGATCCGGCCACTCGGCTGCCCTTCCTGGGCATGATCCTAGACGAGGAGCTACAGAGAGTGTTTCTTCCGGAGGACAAAGCTCTGGAAATCCAGACCATGGTCAGGGAGCTTCTGAGGCCGACAAGTGTGTCGATTCATCAATGCACTCGGGTTCTAGGGAAGATGGTTGCGGCTTACGAAGCCATTCTGTTTGGCAGGCTTCATGCCCAGGTGTTTCAGTGGGATCTGCTGAACAAATGGTCCGGGCCTCACCTGCACATGCACCGGAAAATAAGTCTATCTTCCAGGGCCAGGATTTCTCTCCTGTGGTGGCTGCAAGGCTCTCACCTTCTAGAGGGACGCCAATTAGGAATCCAGGACTGGGTCCTGCTGACAACAGATGCAAGTCTGGGGCGCAGTCACGCAAGGAAGAAATTTCCAGGGAAAATGGTCAAGCCAGGAATCTTGTCTCCACATAAATGTTCTCGAGTTAAGAGCCATTTACAACGGCCTGCTGCAAGCAAAGAACCTTCTTCAGGGTCTCCCTGTCCTGATCCAGTCGGACAACATAACAGCGGTGGCGTACGTAAACCGCCAAAGCGGAACAAGGAGAAGGGCGGCTATGGCGGAGGCCACAAGAATCCTTCACTGGGCGGAACAGCACGTGAGCGCTCTGTCAGCAGTCTTCCTCCCGGGCGTGGACAACTGGGAAGCAGACTTCCTCAGCACACACGATCTCCATCCGGGAGAGTGGGCTCTTCATCAAGAGGTATTTGCAGAAGTGACAAGGCGTTGGGGAATTCCTCTGATAGACATGATGGCGTCTAGCCTCAACAAGAAGCTTCCGAGGTATTGTTCCAGGTCAAGGGACCCCCAAGCCAGTGCAGTGGACGCCCTGGTAACTCCGTGGGTGTTTCAGTCGGTGTATGTGTTCCCTCCGCTTCCTCTCATTCCAAAGGTGCTGAGGATCGTACGACGAACAAGGTTTCAGGCAATACTTGTCGTTCCAGATTGGCCACGGAGGGCCTGGTATCCGGATCTTCAGGAATTGCTTGTAGAAGATCCTTGGCCGCTTCCTCTAAGAGAGGACCTGTTACGGCAGGGGCCCTGTGTGTTTCCGGACTTACTGCGGCTGCGTTTGACGGCGTGGAAGTTGAGCGCCAAATCTTAGCTCGGAAAGGTATTCCCGGGGAGGTCATCCCCACTCTCCTTAAAGCTAGGAAAGAGGTGACGGCGAAACATTATCACCGTATTTGGAGAAAGTATGTGTCGTGGTGTGAAACCAAAGCAGCTCCTGCGGAGGAGTTTCACTTGGGTTGTTTTCTCCATTTTTTGCAGGCAGGCGTCGATGCAGGCCTGAGATTGGGTTCCATCAAAGTGCAGATTTCGGCTTGTATCTATTTTCTTTCAAAAGGAATTGCCCGTACTTCCCGAGGTTCAGACTTTCGTGAAGGGAGTGCTGCATATCCATCCTCCATTTGTGCCACCGGTGGCGCCGTGGGATCTTGAAGTGGTGTTGCAGTTTCTTATGTCTCACTGGTTTAAACCTTTGCATAGGAAAAGCACCAGGAAAAGGAAGCCAGTGTGGTTCACAAAAGAAGTATCTACTAGTGTGAAAGCAAAAAAGATGGCTTTTAGGAAATACAAACAGACTCAAAATAATAACGACAAAGAGGTGTATCTGGACAGACGGAAGGATGCTAAGAAAGTGATCAGACGTGCAAAGGCAGAAGCTGAGGAGAAAATGGCCCAGTCAGTAGATAAAGGGGGCAAAACTTTTTTTAAGTATATAAGTGAAAGGAGAAAATCAAATGGAGGAATAATAAGACTTAAGACAGAGAGTGAGCATTTGGTGGAGGGAGACAAGGCAATAGCAGATCACCTAAATAATTATTTTTGCTCAGTATTTACTACAGAAGAAGGGATGGGGCCACAGTTAAGTTGCAAGGACATTCATAAAAATAAGGTAGATGAAAATACATTTACAGAGGAGAAGGTCCTAACAGAACTTTCAAAACTAAAAGTGGATAAATCAATGGGACCAGATGGGATACACCCAAGGATACTCAAAGAGCTAAAAGATGTGCTGGTTACACCTTTAACAGAATTATTTAACCAGTCACTAAATACAGGTGCTATTCCAGAGGACTGGAAAAGAGCAAATGGTCGTTCCACTGCACAAAAGTGGAAGCAAGGAAGAAGCAAGTAACTACAGACCAGTAAGCCTTACATCAGTAGTAGGGAAAGGAATGGAAAAACTATTAAAAGAAAGAGTAGTGGAATATCTTAAATCAAACCACTTACAAGATCCAAAACAGCATGGATTTACTGGTGGAGATCATGCCAAACAAATCTTATTGACTTTTTTGACTCTGTGATGAAAATAATAGATCAAGGGGGAGCTGTAGATGTAGCATATCTAGACTTTAGTAAGGCATTTGACACTGTCCCACATCGCAGACTGCTAAATAAACTTGAAAGCCTGGGGGTGGATTATAAATCAGTTAAATGGATAAGAACCTGGTTGCAGGATAGGAAACAGACAGTCGTAGTTAATGGAGTGCAATCTATGGAGCGAAATGTTACCAGTGGAGTACCCCAGGGATCTGTACTTGGTCCAGTTCTCTTTAATATCTTTGTTGGTGACATTGCAGATGGTATTGAAGGGAAGATATGCCTTTTTGCAGATGATACAAAGATATGCAACAGGGTAGACACACCGGGAGGGGTCAAACAAATGATTAATGACCTAGGTAGGCTTGAGAAATGGTCAAGAACGTGGCAACTACAGTTTAATGCTAAAAAATGCAAAATCATGCACTTGGGTCTCAAAAACCCAAAGGCTAAGTATAGTATCAAGGGTACTATAATGGAAACTACTGAGGAGGAAAGAGATTTAGGAGTCATTATTTCAAGTGACTTGAAGGCAGGAAAGCAATGCAACAAAGCAATGAGAAAGGCAAGTCAGATGCTTGGTTGCATAGGGAGAGGAATCAGTAGCAGGGAAAAAGAAGTGATAATGCCACTGTATAGGTCATTGGTACGGCCCCATCTGGAATACTGTGTCCAGTTCTGGAGACCCTATCTCCAGAAGGATATAAATACATTAGAGAGTGTACAAAGAAGGGCAACTAAAATGGTGTATGGCCTACATCACAAAACTTACCCGAAAAGGCTAAAAGATCTTAACATGTATAGTTTGGAGGAGAGAAGGGAAAGGGGGACATGATAGAAACTTTCAAATATATCAAGGGTCTTAAAGTTCAGGAGGGAAACATTCTTCAAAGGAAAAGAAGTATTAGAACTCGAGGGCATACATTGAGACTGGAGGGGGGGAGGTTCAGGGGAAATTTAAGGAAAAATTACTTCACAGAAATGGTAGTGGATGTGTGGAATAGCCTCCCATCAGAGGTGGTAGAGGCTAAGACTGTAGGGCAATTTAAACATGCTTGGGAGAGGCATATGAATATCCTTACAAAGAATTAAGGTTAAAAAGGGTTGAGATTGCCTAAAGGATAAAATAAAAAAGGGGCAGACTAGATGGGCCAAGTGGTTCTTATCTGCCGTCAAATTCTATGTTTCTAAGGTTGAGTTAAAGTTTCTCACTTGGAAAGTGGTCATGCTTTTGGCTCTGGCGGCTTTGTCTCACAAGAGCCCATATTTGATCTTTCATTCGGATAGAGCGGAATTGAGGACTCGTCAACAATTTCTGCCGAAGGTGGTTTCTTCGTTTCACATAAACCAACCTATTGTGGTACCTGTGGCTATAGATGCTGTAGCGGTCCCAAAATCTCTTGACGTTGTAAGAGCTTTGAAAATTTATGTCGCTAGAACAGCTCTTACTAGGAAAACAGAGGCTCTGTTTGTCCTGTATGCTTCCAACAAGATTGGAAATCCTGCTTCTAAGCAAACTATTGCACGCTGGATTTGTAATACAATTCAGCAAGCTCATTCTTCGGCTGGGCTACCGTGGCCGAAGTCAGTAAAGGCCCATTCTACCAGGAAAGTGGGCTCAACTTGGGCAGCTGCCCGAGGGGTCTCGTCACTTCAACTTTGCCGAGCAGCTACGTGGTCGGGTTCAAACACTTTTGCTAAGTTCTACAAGTTTGATACCCTGGCTGATGAGAACCTCAAGTTTGCTCAATCGGTGCTGCAGAGTCGTCTGCACTCTCCTGCCCGGTCTGGAGCTTTGGTATAGACCCCATGGTCCTTTTTGAGTCCCCAGCATCCTCTAGGACGTAAGAGAAAATAGGATTTTAATACCTACCGGTAAATCCTTTTCTCCTAGTCCATAGAGGATGCTGGGCACCCATCCCAGTGCGGACTGTTCCTTGCAGTTGTATTGATACTGGTTATTTTTGGTTACACGTGGGTTGTGTATCAGTTATATTCAGCTTGTTGCTGTTGTTAGTTCATACTGTTATCTGGTTTCCTGCTACTCCGGTTGTACGGTATGTTTGTGGTGTGGGCTGGTATGTTTCTCGCCCTTCGTTTAACAAAAATCCTTTCCTCGAAATGTCCGTCTCTCCTGGGCACAGTTCCTATAACTGAGGTCTGGGGGAGGGGCATAGAGGGAGGAGCCAGTTCACACCCAGTAAAAGTCTTTTTAGTGTGCCCAAGCTCCTGCGGATCCCGTCTATACCCCATGGTCCTTTTTGGAGTCCCCAGCATCCTCTACGGACTAGGAGAAAAGGATTTACCGGTAGGTATTAAAATCCTGTTTTTATTTGCCCACAAAAATTTTGTGAACAATTTATCATACATGATAGCGTCAACTCTGGAAAGTTTCAGTGGCAATAACTGGAGTGAGGAAGATATTTTTGGGAATATAATGCTCTTTAGGACCGCCGTGCGGCCGAGTAAAGACAATGGAAGCGCTGACCATGATTGGAGTTGAAGGGGGATAGCTTTTAATATAGGTGTATAATTCACCTTGTACAAATCAGATAAATTAGTTGGTATATATACCCCAAGGTATTTTAATTTAGTTTTATTAAAGACGAATTGGGAAAGGAGAGGGAGAGAGGACATATTAGATGCTGCAGGAGTAAGGGGAAGCAATTCAGATTTGAGAGAATTCACCCTATATCCAGCAAAGAGACCGAACTCTCAAATTATTTCCATTATAGCTGGGATGGATACTTCTGGGCGAGCGATGAAAAGCAGCATGTCATCTGCGAATAAACCTATTTTAAGTTCTTGGCCAAAAATTTAAACACCTGTAAAGGAAGGAAGGCCCCGCAACGCCAGAGCCAAGGGTTCTATAGCGAGCGCAAACAATAAAGGTGATAATGGGCAGCCCTGCCTAGTACCTCTTCCCAACTGCACAGGTTCTGAAAGGTAGCCGTTACATAATATACGTGAACAGGAATTAGAGTATAAAGCCTGCAGCACACCGGCTAGACCCAACGGGAACCCAAACTTTGCTAGAGTGGTATATAAATGATCCCAACTCACCAGGTCAAAAATAAGAATTTACTTACCGATAATTCTATTTCTCATAGTCCGTAGTGGATGCTGGGGACTCCGAAAGGACCATGGGGAATAGCGGCTCCGCAGGAAACTGGGCACAAAGTAAAAGCTTTAGGACTAGCTGGTGTGCACTGGCTCCTCCCCCTATGACCCTCCTCCAAGCCTCAGTTAGGATACTGTGCCCGGACGAGCGTACACAATAAGGAAGGATTTTGAATCCCGGGTAAGACTCATACCAGCCACACCAATCACACCGTACAACTTGTGATCTGAACCCAGTTAACAGCATGATAACAGAAGGAGCCTCTGAAAAGATGGCTCACAACAACAATAACCCGATTTTTGTAACAATAACTATGTACAAGTAATGCAGACAATCCGCACTTGGGATGGGCGCCCAGCATCCACTACGGACTATGAGAAATAGAATTATCGGTAAGTAAATTCTTATTTTCTCTAACGTCCTAGTGGATGCTGGGGACTCCGAAAGGACCATGGGGATTATACCAAAGCTCCCAAACGGGCGGGAGAGTGCGGATGACTCTGCAGCACCGAATGAGAGAACTCCAGGTCCTCCTCAGCCAGGGTATCAAATTTGTAGAATTTAGCAAACGTGTTTGCCCCTGACCAAGTAGCTGCTCGGCAAAGTTGTAAAGCCGAGACCCCTCGGGCAGCCGCCCAAGATGAGCCCACTTTCCGTGTGGAATGGGCTTTTACAGATTTTGGCTGTGGCAGGCCTGCCACAGAATGTGCAAGCTGAATTGTACTACAAATCCAACGAGCAATCGTCTGCTTAGAAGCAGGAGCACCCAGCTTGTTGGGTGCATACAGGATAAACAGCGAGTCAGATTTTCTGACTCCAGCCGTCCTGGAAACATATATTTTCAGGGCCCTGACTACGTCCAGCAACTTGGAATCCTCCAAGTCCCTAGTAGCCGCAGGCACCACAATAGGTTGGTTTAAGTGAAATGCTGAAACCACCTTAGGGAGAAATTGAGGACGAGTCCTCAATTCTGCCCTGTCCGTATGAAAAATTAGGTAAGGGCTTTTATAGGATAAAGCCGCCAATTCTGATACCCGCCTGGCTGAAGCCAGGGCTAACAGCATTACCACTTTCCATGTGAGATATTTCAAGTCCACAGTGGTGAGTGGTTCAAACCAATGTGATTTTAGGAATCCCAACACTACATTGAGATCCCAAGGTGCCACTGGAGGCACAAAAGGAGGCTGTATATGCAGTACTCCCTTGACAAATGTCTGAACTTCAGGAACAGAAGCTAGTTCTTTTTGGAAGAATATCGACAGGGACGAAATTTGAACCTTAATGGACCCTAATTTGAGGCCCATAGACAGTCCTGTTTGCAGGAAATGCAGGAATCGACCCAGTTGAAATTCCTCCGTAGGGGCCTTCCTGGCCTCGCACCACGCAACATATTTACGCCAAATACGGTGATAATGTTGTACGGTTACATCCTTCCTGGCTTTGATCAGGGTAGGGATGACTTCATCCGGAATGCCTTTTTCCTTCAGGATCCGGCGTTCAACCGCCATGCCGTCAAACGCAGCCGCGGTAAGTCTTGGAACAGACATGGTCCCTGCTGGAGCAGGTCCTGTCTTAGAGGTAGAGGCCACGGGTCTTCCGTGAGCATCTCTTGAATTTCCGGGTACCAAGTCCTTCTTGGCCAATCCGGAGCCACGAGTATAGTCTTTACTCCTCTCCTTCTTATGATTCTCAGTACTTTTGGTATGAGAGGAAGAGGAGGGAACACATACACTGACCGGTACACCCACGGTGTTACCAGAGCGTCCACAGCTATTGCCTGAGGGTCCCTTGACCTGGAGCAATATCTGTCCAGTTTTTTGTTGAGGCGAGACGCCATCATGTCCACCTTTGGTTTTTCCCAACGGTTTACAATCATGTGGAAGACTTCTGGGTGAAGTCCCCACTCCCCCGGGTGAAGATCGTGTCTGCTGAGGAAGTCTGCTTCCCAGTTGTCCACTCCCGGAATGAACACTGCTGACAGTGCTATCACATGATTTTCCGCCCAGCGAAGAATCCTTGCCACTTCCGTCATTGCCCTCCTGCTTCTTGTGCCGCCGTGTCTGTTTACGTGGGCGACTGCCGTGATGTTGTCCGACTGGATCAATACTGGCTGACCCTGAAGCAGAGGCCTTGCCTGACTTAGGGCATTGTAAATGGCCCTTAGTTCCAGGGTATTTATGTGAAGTGACGTTTCCATGCTTGACCACAAGCCCTGGAAATTTTTTCCCTGTGTGACTGCTCCCCAGCCTCTCAGGCTGGCATCCGTGGTCACCAGGACCCAATCCTGAATGCCGAATCTGCGGCCCTCTAGGAGATGAGCACTCTGTAACCACCACAGGAGAGACACCCTTGTCCTTGGAGACAGGGTTATCCGCTGATGCATTTGAAGATGCGATCCGGACCATTTGTCTAGCAGATCCAACTGAAAAGTTCTTGCGTGGAATCTGCCGAATGGAATCGCTTCGTAAGAAGCCACCATCTTTCCCAGGACCCTTGTGCACTGATGCACTGACACCTGGCCTGGTCTTAGGAGTTTCCTGACTAGGTCGGATAACTCCCTGGCTTTCTCTTCCGGGAGAAACACCTTTATCTGTACTGTGTCCAGAATCATCCCTAGGAACAGCAGACGTGTCGTCGGAATCAGCTGCGATTTTGGAATATTTAGAATCCATCCGTGCTGTCGTAGTACTATTTGAGATAGTGCTACTCCGACCTCTAACTGTTCTCTGGACCGTGCCCTTATCAGGAGATCGTCCAAGTAAGGGATAATTAAGACGCCTTTTCTTCGAAGAAGAATCATCATTTCGGCCATTACCTTGGTAAAGACCCGGGGTGCCGTGGACAATCCAAACGGCAGCGTCTGAAACGGATAGTGACAGTTCTGTACCACAAACCTGAGGTACCCTTGGTGAGAAGGGCAAATTGGGACATGGAGGTAAGCATCCTTGATGTCCAGAGACACCATGTAGTCCCCTTCTTCCAGGTTCGCTATCACTGCTCTGAGTGACTCCATCTTGAACTTGAACCTTTTTATGTAAGTGTTCAAGGCTTTCAGATTTAAAATGGGTCTCACCGAGCCGTCCGGCTTCGGTACCACAAACAGCGTGGAGTAATACCCCTTTCCCTGTTGTAGGAGGGGTACCTTGATTATCACTTGCTGGGAATACAGCTTGTGAATGGCTTCCAATACCGCCTCCCTGTCGGGGGTAGACGTTGGTAAAGCAGACTTCAGGAACCGGCGAGGGGGAGATGTCTCGAATTCCAATTTGTACCCCTGAGATACTACCTGCAGGATCCAGGGGTCCACTTGCGAGTGAGCCCACTGCGCGCTGAAATTCTTGAGACGGGCCCCCACCGTGCCTGAGTCCGCTTGTAAGGCCCCAGCGTCATGCTGAGGACTTGGCAGAAGCGGGGGAGGGCTTCTGTTCGTGGGAAGAAGCTGTCTGTTGCAGTCTTTTTCCCCTTCCTCTGCCCCGGGGCAGATATGAGTGGCCTTTTGCCCGCTTGCCCTTATGGGGACGAAAGAACTGAGCCTGAAAAGACGGTATCTTTTTCTGCTGCGAGGTGACTTGGGGTAAAAAGGTGGATTTCCCAGCCGTTGCCGTGGCCACCAGGTCCGATAGACCGCCCCCAAATAACTCCTCCCCTTTATACGGCAATACTTCCATATGCCGTTTGGAATCCGCATCCCCTGATCTCTGTCGCGTCCATAATCCTCTTCTGGCAGAAATGGACATCGCACTTACTCTTGATGCCAGAGTGCAAATGTCTCTCTGTGCATCTCGCATATATAGGAATGCATCCTTTAAATGCTCTATAGTCAATAATATATTGTCCCTGTCCAGGGTATCAATATTTTCAGTCAGGGAATCCGACCAAGCCACCCCAGCACTGCACATCCAGGCTGAGGCGATTGCTGGTCGCAGTATAACACCAGTATGAGTGTATATACTTTTAAGGATATTTTCCAGCCTCCTATCTGCTGGCTCCTTAAGGGCGGCCGTTTCTGGAGACGGTAACGCCACTTGTTTTGATAAGCGTGTGAGCGCCTTATCCACCCTAGGGGGTGTTTCCCAACGAGCCCTAACCTCTGGTGGGAAGGGATATAGTGCCAATAATTTTTTAGAAATTAGCAGTTTTTTGTCGGGGGTAACCCACGCTTCATCACACACTTCATTCAATTCATCTGATTCAGGAAAAACTACGGGTAGTTTTTTCACACCCCACATAATACCCCTTTTTGTGGTACTTGCAGTATCAGAGATGTGCAAAACCTCCTTCATTGCCGTGATCATGTAACGTGTGGCCCTACTGGAAAATACGTTTGTTTCTTCACCGTCGACACTGGAGTCAGTGTCTGTGTCTGGGTCCGTGTCGACCCACTGAGGTAACGGGCGTTTAATAGCCCCTGACGGTGTTTGAGACGCCTGGACAGGCACTAACTGAGCTGCCGGCTGTCTCATGTCAACAGTTTTCTGTAACGTGCCGACACTGTCACGTAATTCCTTAATTACGGCCATCCATTCAGGTGTCGACTCCCTAGGGGGTGACATCACCATTATAGGCAATTGCTCCGCCTCCACATCATTTTCCTCCTCATACATGTCGACACACACGTACCGACACCCAGCACACACACAGGGAATGCTCTGATAGAGGACAGGACCCACTTAGCCCCTTGGGGAGACAGAGGGAGAGTTTGCCAGCACACACCAGAGCGCTATATATGTATAGGGACAACCTTACAATAAGTGTCTATCCCTTATAGCTGCTTATATCTGTTATTTTTGCCAAATAAGTGCCCCCCTCTCTTTTTTACCCTGTTTCTGTAGTTGCAGGATGCAGGGGAGATTCTGGGAGCCTTCCTACCAGCGGAGCTGTGTGGGAAAAATGGCGCTGTGTGCTGAGGAGATAGGCCCCGCCCCCTTCACGGCGGGCTCTTCTCCCGCTTTTTTCTGGAAAACTGGCAGGGGTTAAATACATCCATATAGCCCAGGAGCTATATGTGATGTATTTTTTTGCCAAATAAGGTAAATTCATTGCTTCCCAGGGCGCCCCCCCCAGCGCCCTGCACCCTCAGTGACCGAAGTGTGAAGTGTGCTGAGAGCAATGGCGCATAGCTGCAGTGCTGTGCGCTACCTTATGAAGACAGGAAAGTCTTCTGCCGCCGATTTATGGACCTCTTCTTGCTTCAGCATCTGTAAGGGGGCCGGCGGCGCGGCTCCGGGACCCATCCATGGCTGGGCCTGTGATCGTCCCTCTGGAGCTAATGTCCAGTAGCCTAAGAAGCCCAATCCACTCTGCACGCAGGTGAGTTCGCTTCTTCTCCCCTTAGTCCCTCGATGCAGTGAGCCTGTTGCCAGCAGGTCTCACTGAAAATAAAAAACCTATTTAAACTTTTACTCTAAGCAGCTCAGGAGAGCCACCTAGATTGCACCCTTCTCGTTCGGGCACAAAATCTTAACTGAGGCTTGGAGGAGGGTCATAGGGGGAGGAGCCAGTGCACACCAGCTAGTCCTAAAGCTTTTACTTTGTGCCCAGTCTCCTGCGGAGCCGCTATTCCCCATGGTCCTTTCGGAGTCCCCAGCATCCACTAGGACGTTAGAGAAAGCCTTTTCGGCATCCAGCGAGAAAAGAAAATGTGGGTCCGGGTTTCCCATGTGGTCCAACCAGTGCGCCGCAGCCAGTATCTTACGAATATTGCTAGTAGAATGTCTCCCAGATATAAATCCCGTTTGGTCGGGGTGGCCTACAGAGGGGAGTAGGGTCTTAAGTCTGTCAGCGAGAATCTTCGTAATCTACATTTAAAAGTGAAATCGGTCTATAGTATCCAGGGAGGTGTAAATAGTTTAGGCAAGAGACGTATAAAGGCAACATTAAAGTATGAAGGTATGGACTTCCGGTGGGCGGGGCATCTAGCATGGCCGCTTTTTAATCTCTCTCTACACAGGGGCTAAAGTAATCCACTCCAATCCTCCCTTTCTAGCCCTCTTGGGGTTACATATTTTATAGGAGTGTGTTCCCCGAGTATATAGGAACGTTTTGATATCTTACTCCCCCCTGTGGACCTATTATCCACCGAAGTCGAGACGTTAATGCAGACGGCGTGGAGGGCTGCTTGCCTTTGGGAGGAACGCGTCTGCAGCCACTGAAGCATCGGCCGCCCTGCCCCCTCCACCAACCCTTATCCCCCGCATCCCTGATGCGGGGGATAATGGAGATCACACTACGGGGCACTCGTTCGCCTGCCTCATGCGGCGGCGCCCCCACCGCGACTGTTCGAATCTCCGGCCGTGGGTCCCTGGGGCTGTGCTCGGGAGGCCTGGGCCGCCGGGCGGGGGGTCCCCCCGTCGTGACGCCACAGCTGGGTTTCCTGCTTCACACGGAGCCGCTGCCCGCCGGACGGAGGAATCCTCTCTACATCGTGGGCCGGGGTGCAGCACGGGCTATCCCCCCATCGCTCACTGGACCGCCCGCTTCACGGGCACGGCTGATTCCCCATGTGACTCAACCGGCTCTGCGCCGCCGGAAATACCTGCGGGGATTGCCGCGGCTGTGCACTATCCCCTGCTGCGGACGCTATCCTGACAGGGGCCGTCTGACGCTTAGGGCTGCTATTAACCCCCCCCACTCGTGCCCTTGTGGATGGCCGCGGGAGCCAGTGGGAGTGTGGACCTGCTGTGCGGCCGTTTATACATCCCTGCACGGACCTGATGTTATCACGGTGCCCCAACCCTACTTGTGCCGTTGAGGACTGACGCTGAGACTGCCAGTCAACTCTTGCTGACATCCATGGGACCGCGTGATTGCAACTCCCCAGGCTTTCAATTGACTGGTGCTCCTGGAGTTGTCCCGACACCTGTTGCTGTCGTTCACTTGCAAGGCCCTGCAACTACCCCAGGTACTAACACTGTTTGTCCCCCCCTACTGCCTTTTACTAACGATCCCCCCTTTCCTCATTTACATTACTCCATACTTGATACCATCCCCCCTCGTGTGTGAGCCTTTTCCCCCCTTGCAGTCCATTCCTCTCCTTCCTTATCAAACCTACCCTTTCTTGCTCCCCCCTCTCTCTCTACCTCCTCCGCACATATTTTTCTGTGCACCACAGGTGATACCTGGGACGCCTCTGCTGATATGACACAGTGGAGCTGGGAGACATACACTAGCTCCCCCTGACCCTCAGACCACAAAGTTCTGACCCTCTGTGAAGGGAGTTTACACGAAGCCCTTCTGCTGAAATTTCCTACACTACTCACCATCCAGGGTTGTATATAACGCCTTGAACTCTTACGGATCTGGGGCGAACATCAGAAACTATACCATTGTACCAATTTGCTAACTGGCCTTTACTGTCACTGTTTTTATATACTTAATATTGTCGAGTTCTCTGAACTGTTACGAGCCATTTAGTAGGTATACGCTGTGTATTGTTTTGACAAATTTAATGCACTGTTCTTTCTGCTACACCACCTATTCATATTGTTTTGATACTGCTATACCATCTCACTTTCTGTTGTTCCTATCGGAACCTTCCTGTAATGTTTGTTATTTTTCATATATGGTTCACATGTGACGTTTGTTATTTTCATCTCAGTACTCTATTCTGTATTGCTTGACATAACATAATGTTCCTGGAAGCATAGTATATTGTTTCTAGATATATATACTTTTATCCTAGTTAAAAATTGCTGTAGTTTGTTGCCGGGGCTGCTCCGTGAGCCCCCCCCCCCCTTGCGGGTTACGGTATGCTCTAGATCAGGCATGTCCAAACTGCGGCCCTCCAGCTGTTGAGAAACTACACATCCCAGCATGCCCTGACACAGCTTTAGCATTCTCTGATAGCAAAACTGTGTCAGGGCATGCTGGGATATGTAGTTTCACAACAGCTGGAGGGCCGCAGTTTGGACATGCCTGCTCTAGATAATGGGCTTGGCCTAGCACCTCCGCCCGAGCTCTGTATGTAACCGCCTCTGTATCTTTGCCACTGTCCGTACCGGGGGAAGCACTATTTAGAGGTGCCGCTGACTGCCCCATATTTCATCCTCTGGGGTATGAACAAATACCTCGACAAGACCATGCCCCCGAAACAGTCCAACACCTCACATAAGGCGGGAAAGGGGAAAGAGCCCCTCCCTAAATCAGGCCCACCCTCCCCAGTTGGACACCGGTCGGAACCACCTAGTTTGCCCAGTGACAAAACCCCTCCTCTTACGGCCAAAGAGATTTCTGATTTTCTCATGCCCTTACTTGATAAGCGATTTGACGACCTACAGGCCCGCTTAGAATCGGGCCTGGCTCGCATAGACTCTCATGCAACGCGTCTTACTGCGTTGGAGACGAGACTGGGAGACACTGAGGACCTGGTCCAATCCTGTCAGGCGGGGATATCATCTCAGCATACATATATACAGCAACTGCAGGATAAAGTCGAGGACCTGGAGAATAGATCTCGTAGGAATAACCTTCGATTTATAGGTGTTCCGGAGTCCTTGACGGGCCAGGCCCTCTCCTCATATCTTTCTGTAGACCTCCCAAATTTGTTGGGAATTATAGATGATATGGAAATCCCACATCTTGAAAGAGTCCATAGGTTGGGGGCGATGCAGGACGGAGCGCGAAAGCGCTCGCGCCCGGTCATTGCTCGCTACCTTGACTATAGGACCAAAGAACAGGTTCTCACAGCTTATCGTAAAACTAGAGAGTTGTTGGTCAAGGGTCACAAGATCTTGATATTCCAAGACTTCTCAGTTGCTGTGGCTCAGAAACAAAAGGAATTCTCTGAGGTTTGCTCCCATTTGCATAGCAAAAACATCAGATTTGCTCTGCTGTACCCAGCAAAACTACGGGTCACAGAGAATGGTAATCAGGTGTTCTACACGGATCCGGAAGTGGCGAGATCTCGTTTTCTGACTCATAAATCCCCATCAAAGTCACCTGTTGGTTAGGGTGTTTGTCGGGAAGGAACAAGGGGTTGATTGTATCGGGTACTTCCGCCTCGGGCGGATATGTGCTCGCCATTGATTACACGGACCCGGAAGTGGCGAGATCTCGTTTTCTGACTCATAAATCCCCATCAAAATCACCTAATGGATGGGATGTTGGTCGGGAGGGAACAACGGGTTGATTGTATTGGGAACTCCCGCCTCGGGCGGATATGTGCTAGCCATTGATTGGTGTAGTATCCAGTTTATAGATAATATAGTACTATACTATAAGTGTTCACCTTAATAATTTAAAACTTATTTTGTTGAATTTTTGTGTGCGCACCACTGGACCCAGTTGGTGCCCACTACGGTTTTGGAAGTTGAGAAAATGTTGGAAAAAGGAGTTACGAGTCATCATGGTTCATTATTGTTGTTTCACGCATTAAGACTGTTTTATAGATTTTATGTCATGCTGGTGTTTGTATAGTTGAAATTGCTGATGTTCTGGCGACCTTGGTGTGGGAGGGGGGCCGCAGCTACCCGCCTGAATTTATTGATTACCAGTCAAGTCTCACATTGCCCTGGGGGGATTGGGTAGCCATGCCGTCTGTAGTCCCTTCCTCAGATGAGGTACTACCCCCGAAGCCGATACAATTCATTTCCTGGAATGTAGGGGGACTTAACTCCCCAATCAAGCGACGACGTGTGACCGCACACCTTAAACGTTTCCACCCAGATGTTATTTTCTTACAGGAGACCCACTGGCTGGTGGGGGAGGAAAATGTCCTGAGGGCACCATGGCTTGGCCCCTGTATAGCTGCCCCCTTTCGAACGAAGTCCAGAGGGGTAGCGATACTTTTTCAGAAAAACCTACCTGTTACTATCCTGTCAGAAATCATAGATCCCGAAGGCAGGTACATCATTATGGACATAGAGCTTTTTCATACCAAATACACACTTGTCAATTTATACGCCCCCAATGTCAATACACATACATTTATTCAGGACATTGCCCACATTCTCTTAAGCAGAACTAACTATTCCTTGATAGTGGGGGGGGGGGGGGGGGGGGACTATAACATGGTGGACGACCCCACAGTTGACAGATCACCAAGTGTGCCGAGAACTACTGACTCCCAGAGCAGGCATCTATTGGCCTTTTCGAGACTCACTAGACCTCTCTGACCCATGGAGATTGCTGCACCCGACTGACAGGACACATACCCATTTGTCGCTAGCACATGGAACCTTGTCTCGTATTGACAGGTTTTTAATAGCTGATGACTTCGTATCCCAGATCGCGGGGGTAGACATACTCGATATATTGATCTCTGATCATGCCCCCGTCACGCTAGCGCTGGCCCATCCCTATATGCACCCGACAGATCGTACCTGGCGGTTCCCGCATTATTTGGCAAATTCAGAGGATTTTAAATCATACCTAACCTATCATTGGACCAATTACGTTGATGACAACATAGAATATTGGGACAAGCCCGAGATTTTCTGGAATGCCTCAAAGGCAGTGATGAGGGGTCATATTATCAGTTATGTCTCTCGGAAGAAAAGAGACTCTAAATTGGAATACACAACGTTAAAAGCTACTATGTCCAGGACCTTCCAAACATATACTGCTAACCCTACAGAGGCTACTCTTGACGAATACAAACAGGCCAGGCGCCTACTTGAAACCTATTTAGCCACCCAGGCGAAACATTCCTTAGACTACACCAAAAACAAATTCTACAGATGGGGCAATAAGGCTGGTAGATTATTGGCGGTCATCTCTAGACCTCCCCAAAAACGTCATGTTATAACTACCATACATCACCCCAGGACCGGTCGGGGTATCACAAAGTCGCAGGAAATAGTAGAACAATTCCATTCCTACTTTCAGTCCTTGTTCCAATCGACACAAATAGACACTGAAACACAAACACAGTTGCTCACGGATGACGTGCTGCCCCCTCTTACCAGAGACCAGAGAGAAGCCCTTATGGGTCCAATAACGGCAGAGGAAGTTAACACCGCCATCTCTAATTTGCCCCATGGAAAGTCCCTGGGCCCAGATGGTTTGTCGGGTGATTATTACCGCATGTTACAGGCCCAAATTGTCCCCTCTTTACTGGAACTGTTTCATGCAATACACGAACGGAGTTCCCCGTCCCCGCTTTTTAATGAAGCTTTTATTACACTTATCCCTAAACCTGACAGCGACCCAAATTTCCTCTCCTCCTACAGACCAATTAGTCTCCTAAATGTAGATTACAAACTTTTAGCTAAGATTATGGCAACGAGACTCCAATCCATCCTTCCTGATATTCTCACCACGACACAAATGGGTTTTGTGACTGGCAGACATGCGGTTAAGGCGATCCGCACGGCACTGGCGGCGGTGGCGGCATCCCAGTCTCCCTGCACAGACTCTAACATGCTTCTTAGCCTCGACGCCAATAAGGCTTTCGACATGGTACTATGGCCACACTTATTTACTGTGTTGGAGAAAAGGGGGTTTGATGTGAGTTTTATTAACTATATACGATATATATATACAGCACTCCATCCGCCTCGCTCCTAATTAACGGGATCAGAGGTCAACGGCCCTTTATCGCCCCTCCTATTTAACTTGGCCCTTGACCCACTGCTTAGAACACTGCAAGACTGGTCTGTTTTTAGAGGGATAAAAGTGGGTAGTCAGGAAATTAAACTATCAGCCTTCGCTGACGACATCCTCCTTTATATTTCAGACCCCGAATGTTCCCTAGCTCAGATCATGGACAGGATTACTTCATTTGGCCGCATATCGGGTTTTAGCATTAATATGGACAAATCGAAGGCCCTGCTGTTGTGCGGCGCTGTACCATGTCCACCTTGGGCAACACGTTTCCCCTTTCATTGGGTATCCACATATATCACATACTTGGGTATTTGTGTCCCACTTTATATTTCAGAACTCTATAAAATCAACGTACATAAGGTATTACACACCTTGACCGAAGATGTCAAGAGATGGGAACGCCTTCCACTGTCATACCTTGGTAGGGCCAATCTTCTGAAAATGGTGGCAATACCTCGCCTACTATACCCCTTGCAAACACTTCCCATACTGTTAACGAAGCAGGACTCACAGCAGATTAATAAACTTACTAGAACCTTCATATGGAAGGGGGGCCGAGCTCGTATCGCGCTACGAAAGCTTACTCAGCCTAAATCCAATGGGGGTATTAATTTCCCAGATGTAGTGGTTTATAACCACGCTGCTCTTCTGAGACACTTGAGGGACTGGTTGCAGAACAGCTCTATTTACACAAATACATCCCTCGAACAAAGCTTCCTTCCGACTGTAGCCTTGACATGTTTCCTCCATCAGCATGACTGGGAAATACCTGAACACATTCGGTCTAACCCTCTTCTATGGTCTACCAGGAAGATGTGGCACATACTGCGACACAATGCAAAACTAAATCCATATTACTCCTTACATCTACCCCTAATTAAAAACCCAGACTTCTTAGGCGGCATGGCTGCTCACCCCTTCCAGACTTGGAGGGAGGAGGGCATAACATCAATTCGCTCACTAGTGGCAGTGGGAGACCGCCGCCCGCTCACCCTCTCAGAGGTCTCAGCGAGGCATGAGGTGATTGTCTCATCTTCCCTTCCATATCTACAGACACAATTCTATGTCAGACATGTCCTCGCTCATTTTGCGGATGGGGACTGGACCAACTCCCTGGATAGCCTCTTAACACATCCGGTACCGAGATATAAGGCCATTTCTATCCACTACACTTTCTTGAGAAAAATATTAGATCACGCTACTGTGAGGGGTGGCATGTCCTCTTGGTTGGCCCACTTTCCTGATCTGACCATACCAACTATGGAAAAATCGCTACTTTACTCCAGAAAGGTCCTCCCGGCAAGCATGTACACTGAGTTGTTTCTTAATGTATATCATAACACCTACTTATCCCCACTACGGCGCTTCCACATGGGAGCGACCGACTCGCACTCTTGTCCAAAATGTCATCAGAGTGAAGCAGACACTTTTCACTGTTTGTGGACATGCCCGATTGTGCAATACTTCTGGCACCTGGTTAGGAGATATGCGGAGGCAAATCTATTACCCACGTGCCCTTCACCCCTGAATGGGCAGTCTTGGGCATTATTGATCCTGCCCTCCGCATGCCATCGGAATGTAAAAAACTACTGATAGCCCTAAGCGCTGCGGGGAAAAAGACTATACTACAGGGTTGGATAGATAGTACACCACCACAAATACCACTATTCCTAAACAAGTTACATCATATATTTAGGATGGACTGGGTGGAGGCCATTGTAGACAGGGGTAAACAAGTGGAACGATTCTTTCACCTGTGGGAATCCTACATCCCCACCCTGCCCCTTACCACACGCCTAAACATTCATAACAGCCTCAAAAACACCACGTGGTATCTAACTAGACTGGCCACACAAGAACAACCGATATCCCTGGTCTAGGTGTAGATGGCTGAGGCGGCCTCCCTCTCGGTCGCTTATATCATGTACGATAACACTAGCATGATTACTGTAAACCTTTCTTTTTGGATGAATAATGTAGACACTGTTGATGTATACCACTTGATCTTAATGTTTGTGTATTATAACCTTATGATTTATATGCTTATTGTGACTTTCATGATGACTCAATAAAAAGTAAAAAAAAAAAAAAAAGTATGAAGGTATTTTATGGGATAATAGGATAATAAATAGGGAAGTAAGGGGAGGGATCAATTTATTAGGGAGTAATCTGTAATAATCTCCAGAGAAGCCGTCCGTCCCAGGAAATTTTAGGGGTTTCAAGTGTTTGATAGCCTTCTCGACCTCAGTTTCAGTAATAGGAGAGCAAATACGTTCTGTTAGGGATGATTCTAACTGGGGAAGGGGGGGGTGGGGTATAGAATCTTAGAAAGACAGTTTGGCATTTTCATCGATAGAAGGGGTTTTATAAACATTAGTGTAGAAATCAGATAGGACCTTCGCTATATCCTTAGATTTCGGAGCCAGAGAGCCATCAATTTGTTTAAGTGGATGAATGAGGGAGTTTGACGTAGACCCCTTCAATAAGTGTGATAACGGTATCCGTTTGGATGGTCGACATGGACACATGGTCGACACATGAAAATGGTTGACACATGAAAGATCGACACATGAAAAGGTCGACATGAGTTTTTCAAAAAAAATTCTTCTGGGGAACTTTTCCATACTTTACGATCCACGTGGACTACGATTGGAACTGTAATCTGTGCCGAGCGCAGCGGTAGCGGAGTGAGGCATCTTCGCGAGGGGACGCGGTGCACTAATTGAGGTTCCCCATCACTTTACGGAGAAAACGACACCAAAAAAAGGTTTAAAAAAAAAACATGTCGACCTTTTCATGTGTCGACCATTTGTCCATGTCGACCATGCCAATGTCGACCAATAGTGGTCAACCTAATGACTGTCGACCATAACATGGTCAACCATTCATACCGGAACCGATAATAACTTGCCAGTCTTGTTGCCAAAACGATAAAATCTATGATTTTTATGAAAGATGTGTTTGTCTCCCAATGCCTGTAGAACTGCATTAAAAGCCACTTTAGCATCCAAATATTGATTCTTCAAAGCGGGAGAGGGGTTTTGTTTGAATTTCTGATAGGCCTCAGTGAGCAGCCGCTGCGAACCCTTATAGTTAGCAGCAAACTTCTTTTTCCTAAGTGAGACATATTCAATGTACTCCCTGTCAGTCGGGTGCAAAAATCTCCATATATCTGACACCTGAAGCTGTTGCTCCATATAGGGTATACCAAATTTAGGGGGGCTACGAGAGGTGGAAGAAGATTGAACATCCATACATTTTGAAGCAAGAATATTAAAACCACTACCTATGAACATGGGTGAGGTGGAAAAAGGGTATAAGGCAGTAAGCAGAAAAAAACTTTTGAATACTTATTAGGAGCATAAACCGTACATAGCACATAACGAGCAGCCCAAATATACACTTCTAAGATAAGATACCTTCCCTCTGGGTCGACCACAGAAGAGACCACCTCCAGTCCCAAGGAGCGTTTGGCCAGAATAAGAATTCCTCTAGCCTTAGATGAGTAAGGTGCATCAGCCTCAATACGCCATCCAAGCGTGCCTAACTTCTGAGGAGAGGAGGGGGGTCTCCTGCAAGAAAACCAAATCTAGACGGAGTTTGTTAAGATACAAGAGTACTTTCTTTCTCTTAATAGGGGAGTGGATACACCCAACATTCCACGTAGCTACTTTAAATGTGGACATTAAACCATAATTCAAATGTTATGCGTTTCCCTCCGAGGGGATGAAGACCTGCTGTCAGACCCCCAGAGGAAAAGAAAGCAGCTTCATAGGTGCATACCCAGTGGAAAAAGTAACCTAACATCAAACCACAAGGACACAGAAGGAGGGAAGGGTGAGGGAGGCACAAGACAACAATAAAAATAAAAAGCAGTATAACAGAAACACCGAACATGTGTCTCTATTATATATATCCTATAATGACTCCTCAGAGAAAAATATATAATGCAGGCCAAAATATCACCCTCAGGAAACCGTCCACCAAGGAAAGAAAAATTCGGTCCATAAGTTCCTCATCAGGGCCAATACAGAGGTGCGAAACACCATTACCCAGTTTTCAGGTATTCGGGACACGATAAAGAAGAGAATATACTAGTTCACGTCGTCAGTCGTCTGGGCATTCCCTTCCGATAAGAACAATTCAGCATCTGCAGGTGTGGAGAAGTCTTTAAAGGAGTTTCCATCAAAGATTCTTAAACATGCAGGGTATAATAAGGCGAATTTGCGACCAGCCATCACCAGTGTTGACCAGACAGGCGTAAAAGCTTTTCGTAGTTGAGTTAACTCAGAAGAGTAGTCCTGGAACAGCAGTAGTTTACTTCCATCCCACGAAAAGGTCCCGGAGGCGACGGGAAGCCGACCACAATGCCTCGTTGTGGAGGAAATTAAGGCACTTAAATAGGACCGCACGCGGTCTGGAGCTTGAGCCAGGGGGCCTGGAAGGGCCTGTTTCATGAGCACGTTCCACGACCAAATTTGCACATACTTCCTGTACATCCAATAACTCAGGCAACGTGTGGCGTAGAAATTTGTACAACTCGGGACTATGAATGGACTCTGGCAAGCCTATGAGGCGCAAATTACATCTGCGCAATCGATTTTCTAAATCGTCTAGCTTCGCCCAAACTTGTGTATCAGATTTCTGAAGGGCTGCTGTGGTGTCCTTTAAATCAGCAACGTCCTGAAAATTAGAGCCTGCAGTTTGTTCCACATGTGCTAACCTCTTTGTGAGTTGCTTATATTGGCTTTTAATATCCAGCACTGCTTGCTGTAATGCAGCTGCCTGTGATTGAGCCTGCTCCTGTAATAGAGGTTGCACTGTTTCTTTAACAGCCCGCACAATATCAGCGTAGGATAAAGCGGTGTCTTGTGTACTAATGGGTGCTGCATCTAGTGCAGAAACCTTGCGGGGTTGTTTTTGTACCTGTAGATCCACGGAGAGTGTAGTTTCTGAGAGCCCTGGGTTTAGAGCTGCTGCTGCTGCGGCGGTGGCCATCTTGGATGTGGCATTTCTGTCACTATCCTTCCCCGATTTTTGATGCTTTCCAGGCATGTTGCCTGCCAGGTACCGCTCCATACATGGGAAGGGGGACCCCAGAGAGGCTTGAGGTAAGTGGTTGCGGTGGGGGCGCCTAAGGAGGCGTAATGCCGGGTATAGTAGCAGCGGGCACCGGAGCTAAGGAGAAGCGCTGCTACTCCATGCGCCGCCGGAACCGGAAGTCCCCAGTTACATGTTATTACAGCACATTGCTTGACTGTAGAATAAGCATGTTCACCTATAACAAAGATGTTGCTACTACAGGTGTATACAACTTATATGAAATAACATTTATATACTGCAAACTTACAATGTGTATTTGTAGATGTCTCAAACTATTTTTAGCCTATATTGTCGCCAGGATATTTATCAAAGCTTGGTGAGAGAAAAAAATAACATACTAACATAGTTAATGAGGTTGAAAAGAGGCAAAATGCCCATCGGGTTCAACCTGTATTCTGTATTAAGAAGTGCACATTATAATGCACCAGCTGCAGTAATGGTTTCATACCAATTGACAACTATATTTTGTATCGCTCCCATATAAAAATGTCTATATTAAATGCTATAGCCTTGGATACTTTTTTCAGCTAGAAAACTGTCCAATCCATTTTTAAATGCATTTACACAGTGCACCATTATTACCTTCTCCGGCAGGGTGGTCCAAATCTTTATTGCCTTTACTGTGAAGAACCATTTCCTACGTTTTGTACGGAATTTTCTCTCCTCTATCCTCAGCAAGTGCACACCGAGTGAAAAATGGATGGATCAGCATTAGGAGGGATTGCTGACTCCAGAGTGCCATAGGGGAAGCCAGGGGTATCCCCAGGTAAGCTGGCTCTCAGATGCTGTAGGAGCCATTACCATGTGGCCTTACACTGGGAATTTAACCCAGACATATTTGTAATTATTTATGGGGTGGGTGTGGGGTGCGGTGGCCCCTGTGTCGGTATGGCTGGGCTGCTTCAGGTCGGCACACCCTAACACTTTATTAACACTTATGATTTTCCCTATCACTTTGTATATATTATTTTAATCACACCACTTACATAGCACTTCTGTGCTTCTTATTAACCCCTATTACTTCTCACCTGTGTGCTGACCTGGGGTGGCCAACCTGTGCCGACATCGTGGGGTCCTGCACCCCGGACCCATACCTAGTATTAGGGACCCCCAGTGACGGAGAAGCCTTGTCGATCGGCCTGGGGGCTTAACCCTATATCTGCATATATACGCAACTAAGATCTCCGTATTATCTGATTATTATGTAGTAATATTTTTCACTCGATGTGCATTAGGGAACACATAGTTTTTTCCTACCCAAAAGAGGTCCCAAATGCTGCCCAGGGCGCCCCCCCCCCCCCCTGCACCCTTACAGTGAACGGAGTATGTGAGGTGTGTGGGAGCAATGGCGCACAGCTGCAGTGCTGTGCGTTACCTCAGTGAAGAACACGGAGTCTTCTGCCGCCTGTGAAGTCTTCTTTGCTTCTCATACTCACCCGGCTTCTGTCTTCCGGCTCTGCGAGGGGGGCGGCGGCGCGGCTCCGGACGGCGAGGGTGAGATCCTGCGTACCGATCCCTCTGGACCTAGCTTCAGAGAGTAGGGCTGCTTCTCTCCCCTCTGTCCCACGATGCAGGGAGTCTGTTGCCAGCAGAGCTTCCTGAAAATAAAAAACCTAACAAAATACTTTCTCTCAGCAAACTCAGGAGAGCTCACTGAACAGCACCCAGCTCGTCTGGGCACAGTATCAAACTGAGGTCTGGAGGAGGGGCAGAGAGGGAGGAGCCAGTGCACACCAGAACCTAAATTCTTTCTTAAAGCGCCCATGTCTCCTGCGGAGCCCGTCTATCCCCATGGTCCTTACGGAGTCCCCAGCATCCACTAGGACGTTCGAGAAATACAAGAATTTTTTTTCACAATAAACATAAATTGGTTAAAAAACTGAGCGTCTGTGTCATGGCTGTCCCTTTTAGATCTCTGTCTTAATATAAGTAACAGTATCCTAGGTTGCAGTTTCATTTGTATCGATACATTCGAGTTAAAACTGTTACTTCGATGCTTTAATGAAAGCTTTTGGCATTATGCCCAGGCTCCTGGGATTATAGATACAATTTGTATATCTCAATATTTTGTAATACACTGTAGTTAGATCCTGTTTTTTACACAGTGTATTCTGGCCAGCAAGAGCAATTACTTTCCAGCAGATGGATTATATACTTATTCTATTCGATTCCAAATATACTACAGGTTGAGTCTCCCTTATCCAAAATGCTTGGGACCAGAGGTATTTTGGATATGGGATTTTTCCGTATTTTGGAATAATTGCATACCATAATGAGATATCATGGTGATGGGACCTAAGTCTAAGCACAGAATACATTTATGTTTCATATACACCTTATACACACAGCTTGAAGGTCATTTTAGCCAATATTTTTTATAACTTTGTGCATTAAACAAAGTGTGTATACATTCACACAATTCATTTATGTTTCATATACACCTTATACACACAGCCTGAAGGTCATTTAATACAATATTTTTAATAACTTTGTGTATTAAACAAAGTTTGTGTACATTGAGCCATCAGAAAACAAAGGTTTCACTATCTCACTCTCACTCAAAAAAGTCCGTATTTCGGAATATTCCGTATTTCGGAATATTTGGATATGGGATACTCAACCTGTATTACATATTAAATATGCAGTATATCATATCATTGTAATTCACCTCTCACTGTAATGTAATGTATTTTGGGTCTTTAGATGTGATATCCACTAACAGACCACTCACTAGTATTACCAGGTTTTTATTACTCTAATATATAGTCACTCCACCTCTCACTTGCCGTGTCGAAACGGGTCAGTGTGCGATGTGAAAGGTCCTTTGGTGAATTAGCGGGTCGCCTGACCCGGTAATTCGACCCGGTAAAAAAGAAGGGTTATTACCGGGTTGATTACCGGGTCAGGCGCAGTGTGAATGGGAGCCGTTCCGATGCGACACGGCTCCCATTCACAGCATGGGCAGAGGCGGCGCAGGAGATGAGCTCATCTCCCAGCACCGCCTCCACCCCGCCCCTGCTGCGCCCTCCGCTGCTATGGCAACCGACCCGGTATATTGCCGGGTCGGACAGCCAGCAACGGAGCGCAAATGCCGGATCCCATCCGGTAAGTACACGTTTCTCTTGCCGGGTAGGATCCGGCATTTGCGATCTGAATGCAGCATCATAGTGTTAAAGGTTGTTTGAGCATATTAACCCCTTAGTACTCTCTTATATTATATCTTATATAGTCTTTTATAGTGTCAGATTTCAAAATACACCATTAAACATATGATGATTGTACCGCTCACTTATGTCAGATTAGTATCTAATCTCCAGTGTATGCTGGTTCAACTTCTCTTTTGAGATGTTGAATTAATGGTATCCGTGGGGATTAGTTCTCTAATTATTCATGCGTTTGGAATCAATGTATCTGGTATGAATGTTGTATGAGATACTGTAGGATTGTACTATGTGATGGTCTTTTTTTTTTTTTATAGTGTTGCTTTAATATTCCAGGTATGAAAATTAATTAACAAGTTGAAATCTTAAGTGTACTGTATGCTTATAATCAAGTAGCTGTGATTGAACTGGCTATACAGCAGTATAAAGAGATGATGGACCTTTCAAATGTAACTTAAATATTGCCAGAGAAGAAGCACAAGAGGAGAGACTTTGCAATAACTAACAGAAAACAAGTCTGTGTTTTAACAATTAAGTATGAATTTCAGTTTACAGTTTAAACTTGAGGCTACTTTAAAAGTCCAGTGCTGATGAGATGTGATGGATGCTCTGCTATCTGCTCCGTCACTGCATGCAAAGGTCTTAGAGGTTAATTCAGACTTTGATCGTAGCCAGTGGTGCAAGTAGAAAAAATGTCTTACGGGTACTGTGAGCGCGTCAAAAAATGGGTGTGGCCAAATGCCACATGGGGCATGGCCAATGAAAATGGGGACCAGATACACATATGACCCTAATAGTGCCAGATACACAAATGCCCCCAGTGTCAGATATACATTGCCTCAGTACACTGTCTGTACCTCAGGCAGTCAGGCTGCTGCTCCCCTGAGTCCCCTCCGATAGATGATGTGCTTGGTGCTCCTAATGTGACTGAGGCTCCCTCTGCAAGTTGCTGCTGCGCTGCTCAAGCCAGGACAGACTGAGAGACGCGCCCAGCCAGCCCCCAGGGTCCTCTGCGTGCCCGCCGCCCCAGCTGCGGGAGCGTGATTACATCACGATCACGCTCCCAGCAGGCTGGGAAGGGAAGGCGAAGGGGAGGCAGCTTCGGTGCACAGCAGCAGCGTCAACTGGTGAGCGCAGTGAGCGGCGGCCCAGCGGTGGTGGGTACAGCGTACCCGCGGCTAAATTCTTAACGGTACGCCGTACCTGCCCACTTGCACTGCTGATCGTAGAAGCAAATTTGTTTGCAGTTGGAAAAACCATGTGCACTGCAGGGGGGTGGGGGGGGGGCAGATATAAAGTGCAGACAGAGTTAGATTTGGGTGGGGTGTGTTCAAACTGAAATCTAAATTGCAGTGTAAAAATAAAGCAGCCAGTATTTACCCTGCACAGAAACAAAATAACCCACCCAAATCTAACTCTCTCTGCACATGTTATATCTGCCCCACCTGCAGTGCACATGGTTTTGCCCAACTGCTAACAAATTTTCTGCTACGATCAGGTCTGAATTACCCCCACAGATTTATGCAGTCAGTGGTTAATTGCCAGTATTTTTTGCTTTATCTTACCACATGCTGCAATTAGATTTATGTTTGAAACTTTATGGGTTTAAGATTATTGATTTGAACTTGTTAATTATCAGTCTTATTGTTTCACAAATTTTTATGAAGAGTCAGTTTATTGCACTTATTTTATACACAGCGAAGACTTAAGTAGGGCCATTTCACACACGCCGGTTGTTTTTCGCCTGTGATTTATATCCTTTCACACGGAATGGCTTTGTGTCGTGTTGAATGATCTGGTCATGCGCAGCTGCAGCCACAGCCACCGCAGCAATAGCGGCAGCCATCCAAATCAGTGGATATGCACAGCTGTAACACAGCAACCATGCCGTGACCGTACCGTCTGAAAGCTGTGATCTGCTCCAGTACTTAATATAAAAAAAGTACACGGCCAAAATCCGGGTGGCTTTTTGCCGCCTGGTGAAAACAGTTGTGTGTGAAATAGCCCATATGGTACACTGTCACATGTCAGGCTCCCTCAGCAATGTACACAACGTGTGGTTAAGAACCGCATGCAGATTCCCAACATTTTTTTTCATTCCCTTATGGTCTAAGGTGCAATATATTTTATTGGGCACAGACTCTTCTGAACCTTATTTATACTTGTGAACCAAAGTTAAAAACATCTCAGCATAGTTTATCATAGAAACATAGAATTTGACGGCAGATAAGAACCACTTGGCCCATCTAGTCTGCCCCTTTTTTTTTTTTATCCTTTAGGTAATCTCAACCCTTTTTGAACCTTAATTCTTTGTAAGGATATTCATATGCCTATCCCAAGCATGTTTAAATTGCTCCACAGTCTTAGCCTCTACCACCTCTGATGGGAGACTATTCCACTTATCCACTACCCTTTCTGTGAAGTAATTTTTCCTTAAATTTCCCCTGAACCTCCCCCCCTCCAGTCTCAGTGTATGTCCTCGAGTTCTAATACTTCTCTTCCTTTGAAGAATGTTTCCCTCCTGAACTTTGTTAAGACCCTTGATATATTTGAAAGTTTCTATCATGTCTCCCCTTTCCCTTCTCTCCTCCAAACTATACATGTTAAGATCTTTTAGCCTTTCCGGGTACGTTTTGCGATGTAGGCCATGCACCATTTTAGTTGCCCTTCTTTGTACACTCTCTAATGTATTTATATCCTTCTGGAGATATGGTCTCCAGAACTGGACACAGTAATCCAGATGGGGCCGCACCAATGACCTATACAGTGGCATTATCACTTCTTTTTTCCTGCTACTGATTCCTCTCCCTATGCAACCAAGCATCTGACTTGCCTTTCTCATTGCTTTGTTGCATTGCTTTCCTGCCTTCAAGTCACTTGAAATAGTGACTCCTAAATCCCTTTCCTCCTCAGTAGTTTCCATTATAGTACCCTTGATACTATATTTAGCCTTTGGGTTTTTGAGACCCAAGTGCATGATTTCGCATTTTTTAGCATTAAACTGTAGTTGCCACGTTCTTGACCATTTCTCAAGCCTAGCTAGGTCATCAATCATTTGTTTTACCCCTCCCGGTGTGTCTACCCTGTTGCATATCTTTGTATCATCTGCAAAAAGGCATACCTTCCCTTCAATACCATCTGCAATGTCACCAACAAAGATATTAAAGAGAACTGGACCAAGTACAGATCCCTGGGGTACTCCACTGGTAACATTTCCCTCCATAGATTGCACTCCATTAACTATAACTGTCTGTTTCCTATCCTGCAACCAGGTTCTTATCCATTTAACTGTTTTATAATCCACCCCCATGCTTTCAAGTTTATTTAGCAGTCTGCGATGTGGGACAGTGTCAAATGCCTTACTAAAGTCTAGATATGCTACATCTACAGCTCCCCCTTGATCTATTATTTTCGTCACAGAGTCAAAAAAGTCAATAAGATTTGGTTGGCATGATGTACCACCAGTAAATCCATGCTGTTTTGGATCCTGTAAGGGGTTTGGTTTAAGATATTCCACAACTCTTTCTTTTAATAGTTTTTCCATTACTTTCCCCACTACTGATGTAAGGCTTACTGGTCTGTAGTTACTTGCTTCTTCCTTGCTTCCACTTTTGTGCAGTGGAACTACCATTTGCTCTTTTCCAGTCCTCTGGAATGGCACCTGTATTTAGTGACTGGTTAAATAATTCTGTTAACGGTGTAACCAGCACATCTTTTAGCTCTTTGAGTATCCTTGGGTGTATCCCATCTGGTCCCATTGATTTATCCACTTTTAGTTGTGAAAGTTCTGTTAGGACCTTCTCCTCTGTAAATGTACTTTCATCTACCTTATTTTTATGAATGTCCTTGCAACTTAACTGTGGCCCCATCCCTTCTTCTGTAGTAAATACTGAGCAAAAATAATTATTTAGGTGATCTGCTATTGCCTTGTCTCCCACCACCAAATTCTCACTCTCTGTCTTAAGTCTTATTATTCCTCCATTTGATTTTCTCCTTTCACTTATATACTTAAAAAAAGTTTTGCCCCCTTTATCTACTGACTGGGCCATTTTTTCCTCGGCTTCTGCCTTTGCACGTCTGATCACTTTCTTAGCATCCTTCCGTCTGTCAAGATACACCTCTTTGTCATTATTATTTTGAGTCTGTTTGTATTTCCTAAAAGCCATCTTTTTTGCTTTCACACTAGTTGATACTTCTTTTGTGAACCACACTAGCTTCCTTTTCCTGGTGCTTTTCCTAACCCTTTTGATACAAAGATCAGTTGCACTTAGTATTGCACTTTTCAGTTTTTCCCACCTCTCCTGCACTCCTTCCAAGTTCCACCAGTCCACCAATGAATCACTTAAACATCTCCCCATTTTTGCCAAATCAGCATTTCTAAAATCCAACACCTTTGTTTTTGTGTGACAGGAGTTGGATCCTGTCTTTATACTAAACCATACTGCTTGATGATCACTGGATCCCAGGTGCTCACCCACATATATGTCGGATATCCTATCACCATTTGTAAGAATTAAATCTAATATTGAATCTTTGCGAGTGGGCTCCGTCACCAATTGCATGAGAGATGCTCCCTGTAAGGAATGTAGAAATTTGCCACTTGTAGCTGAATTTGCAAAAGACCCCTCCCAATTTACATCAGGTAAATTAAAGTCTCCCATGATTATGACTTCTCCCTTTAAAGCCATTTTAGTGATGTCCAACAATAGGTTTCTGTCCAAATCCTGCCTCTGGCCTGGTGGTCTATAGATCACCCCAATGCGAATAACATCCTTCTCCCCGGTTTCTATGGTGACCCAAAGGGCCTCAGTTTTGTCTTCAATATTTTGTATTAAAGTAGCATTTATGCTTTTTTTCACATACATTGCTACCCCTCCTCCTATTCTTCCTATTCTATCCTCCCTAAATAAATTGTATCCTGGTATAGCTATGTCCCATGTAATATATAAATAAAAGCGTAACATAGCTGTTGAGCCCAGACACCAGCATTCACAAAAAATAAATATTTATTTACAGATACTGATTCCCCCCCACCTCTAATTTAAAGATTTCCCAATCCACCAATCTGCGCCAATACATTACAGATATTTATTATTGACTTGCATATCATTTGCAGCAAATACAGATCTACCCATCTTGAAAGACTCATTTTATTAGCTGCCTTCACTGTGTGTATTCAATAGTATATAAAATTTTCTTTTCCATTGTATTCAGATTTAAGAATTATCATCCCAAATTAAAACAAAAAACAAACAAATGAACACACTGTCATATCACCGCCGCGGCCGCCAGGCTAGTCCCTCCGAGGCTGCTGGCTGCCCGGGCGGTCGTCCCCGCTGGCGGCCTCTGCCTTCCGGCGCTCCGTCCGGCGCCCTTAGCGAGGACGTCGCGGGTGCGCCCGACGCTCACTGGGGACGGGTGACGTTATCAGCGCCTCTCCAATCGGGTGCTGGCAGGAAGTAAAAATTCAGACGCCGGGCAGAGCTCCGGCGCCTGAGTATCATCGCTACTACTGCTGTACCTGTGATCTCCAGACCTACGTGCCTCAGCATTTCCGTGCCCCAGTATCACCGTGGCTCCAGCATTTCCGTGCCTCAGCATCTCCGTGCCTCCAGCACCTCTGTGCCTCCAAGCACCTCAGCGTCTCTAAGCGCCTCAGCGCCTTCAAAACACCTCAGTACCTCTTGCATTTCAGTGCCTCTAGCACCTCAGTGCCTCTAGCACCACAACACCACTCACAGCGAGCTTTTGGTACTCTCCACCAATTCATCAGCACCTTTACAAGTCTTGTCTTTCAGGAGTCCTTCAAGCGCCCACCCGTACCTTCTGCCTACTGTCCGAATCCTGCATGAGGAAGACCTACATCCGGCCTTCTCTTCTGCGACCCAGTAGTGGTTCCTCTTCCCGGTCACCGGAAGAAACCCCGAGTCCACAACACTTCCAAACCAGGTCAGTGATAGTATACTCAGGCCCCATGGACCCAGGGGATTGGAACACAGAGTCGAGCGCCATCCAAAGTTTGGCTTCCCGAGTTCAGACTCAAGAGGCGACACAGGGCCAGGTGATGCAATACCTCCAGGAATTGTCCGGCCGATTGGATCAAATTCAAGCATCCCTAGCTTCCATAATTCCGGTTCCAGTTCCCGTAACTGCTCCAGTTGCCGTTTCCAGTAATGCTCAACCTCCGGCTGGTACCAGGTCTCGTCTTCAGCTGCCTACTCCTTCCCGCTATAATGGAAACCCAAAGAATTGCCATGGTTTTCTAAATCAGTGCGAGGTGCACTTCGAGCTTCTCTTTCCCAATTTCCCTACGGATCGAGCGTATATCATTTCCCTGCTTGAAGGGTCAGCGTTGGATTGGGTGTCTCCGTTATGGGAACGATCTGATCCCGTGGTTTCCAACTACACCAACTTCATCACGTCCTTTCGAAGAATGTTCGACGAGCCCGGCAGGATGACTACTGCTTCTTCCGACTTGCTCCGTGTTCGTCAGGGCTCCCGCCCCGTGGGTCAGTACGTGGTTCATTTCCAGACCATTGCCTCTGAACTTCGCTGGAATAATGACGCTCTGAGGGCTGCCTTCTGGAACGGTCTTTCCGACCGTCTGAAAGATGAGTTGGTTACTAGGGATCTGCCTGATCCGTTAGAAGAGTTGATCTCCCTTTGCGTCAAGGTGGATCTTCGGATGCAGGAGCGTGGAAGAGAACGTAGCCGTTCAGATAGTCCCAGGTTCCGGCATTCTACTCCTAGACCGGTGGCTGAGCCCAGCTCGGACGAACCCATGCAAGTTAACCGATCCCAACTGTCTCCGGAGGAACGACAGCGTCGTCGTGAGGGTAAACTCTGCCTTTACTGTGGAGCCGTAGATCATTTCCTCAAGTTTTGTAAATCCCGTCCGGGAAACGGGCAGGCCTAGCTTGTTCCGGAGGAGTCAAGTTGGGGGTCACGACTAAATCTTCTCCTATTTTGGATTGTTTGCTTCCTGTGTCTTTAATCACCAATTCAGTTTCCAAGTCTTGCGAGGCCCTGTTGGATTCCGGAGCTGCGGGGAATTTCGTTTCTTCCTCCTGTGTCCAAAGCATGGATTTAAAGGTACGGCCTATCGAGCGGCCTATTTCGTTAACGGCTATCAACGGTACTAGAATTTCCAAGGGTCTCATAACGTGGCGCACGGAGCCAGTTAAGCTGCAGGTCGGGGCTCTACATCAAGAATGTCTGGAACTCTTGGTGATTCCGGAAATGCATCACGATCTGGTCATTGGAATGCCTTGGCTCAAAATTCATAATCCCCACATTGACTGGAAGTCTTCTCAAATTCTGTCTTGGAGTCCTTTTTGTCATGCTAACTGTCTCACTCCCGTTTGTCCGCTCCGTGTCTCTTCTAAGTCGGATGAAGAGCATATTCCGAAGGCGTATCAAGGGTTCAAGGATGTGTTTTCGGAACAGGCGGCTGATCAGTTACCACCTCATAGGCCTTGGGACTGCCCTATTGACCTTATCCCAGGGAAGATGCCACCCCGTGGCCGCACATATCCTCTGTCACTTCCTGAGACTCAAGCTATGTTGGACTATATTAAGTCCAATCTGCTCAAGGGATTCATTCGCCCCTCTTCCTCCCCTGCTGGAGCGGGCTTCTTTTTCGTGAAGAAGGACGGGGGGTTGAGACCATGTATCGACTACCGCGGTTTAAACGATATCACCATCAAGAATAAATACCCCTTGCCACTAATCACAGAATTATTTGATAGGGTTCGTGGCGCCCGTGTTTTCTCCAAACTCGACTTGAGGGGAGCTTATAATCTTATACGCATCCGAGAAGGGGATGAATGGAAGACCGCCTTCAATACCCGGGATGGGCATTACGAATACCTGGTGATGCCGTTTGGCCTTAGTAATGCTCCTGCTGTCTTCCAGGGATTCGTCAACGAAATCTAACGAGACATGTTATATCAAAGTGTTGTGGTATATTTAGACGACATACTGATTTTTTCCAAAGATCTTGTTGAACACAGGACTCAAGTCAAAGAAGTGCTCCACCGTTTACGAGAGAATCATCTCTATGCTAAGTTCTCCAAATGTACCTTTGAAGTAACATCAATTCCGTTCCTCGGTTATATCATCTCGGGGACGGAGCTTCGCATGGATCCGGAGAAGCTCTCTTCCATTCGTGACTGGACTCAGCCTCTCTCTTTAAAAGCAATACAAAGATTCCTGGGCTTTGCGAATTACTACAGGAAATTCGTTAGGGGTTTCTCCACCATTGTTGCGCCCATTACTGCCTTGACGAGAAAGGGCTCTAATCCAAGTTTGTGGCCTTCCGAAGCCATTGAGGCTTTTTCCCACTTGAAGTCAGCTTTCATGTCCGCTCCAGTTCTCCAACAACCAAATTTCGATGAACCTTTCTTCCTAGAAGTTGACGCATCTTCGGTGGGAGTTGGGGCCGTTCTCTCTCAGTACTCCTCAGATAAGAAATTACATCCGTGTGGCTTCCACTCTCGTAAATTCTCTCCGGCCAAACAAAATTACACTATTGGAGACCAGGAACTTTTGGCAATTAAATCTGCCTTGGAAGAGTGGAGATATCTCTTGGAAGGGGCCAAACATGTGATTACCATTTACACGGATCACAAAAACTTGTTGTATATCAAATCCGCACAATGCTTGAATCCTCGCCAAGCGAGATGGGCACTTTTCTTTACTCGATTTTCTTTTGTTATCAAGTACCGAGCCGGGACTCTCAATATTAAAGCGGATGCGCTGTCCCATTCACAAATTTCCACAGACGAGGATGATTCCTTCGAGCGGAGTTTAATTCTAAATCCAATTTCTGTCTCTGCTGCTTCAACTACTCCAGCTCCTTCTCCTGGAAGAATGTCCGTACCAGCTAGATTCCGGTCGAGAATACTACAGTGGGCCCATATCTCCAAGTTTTCCGGTCATCCCGGCGCCCATAAGATGTACAAGTTTCTGCAAAGTTCTTACTGGTGGGACACCATGAGGAAGGATGTACAGGATTACGTTAATTCTTGTCCACAGTGTACACAACATAAATCTCCTCGTCTGCCTCCAGCTGGGTTGCTTCGTCCTCTGCCCATTCCTATGAAACCCTGGACTCACATTTCCATGGACTTCATCACTGACTTGCCCTCTTCCAAAGGTTGCAACACCGTCTGGGTGATCGTCGACCGTTTCTCGAAGATGGCGCACTTCGTTAATTGACTGGTCTACCGACAGCTCCTAAACTAGCTCTACTATTCATCGGCGAACATTTCCGGTTACATGGGTTACCTCAGGAAATAGTCTCTGATCGAGGGGTACAGTTCACCGCAAGGTTTTGGAAAGCCCTCTGCTCGGCCGTACAGATTAAACTTAAGTTTTCATCCGCTTATCCCCAAACGAATGGACAAACGGAACGAGTCAATCAAGATCTAGAGACTTTCCTTCGCCTTTATCTCTCTCCTTCACAGGACAACTGGGTGGAGTTGTTACCTTGGGCGGAGTTTGCCCATAACCATTCATTTCATTCTTCCACTGGTGAGTCCCCGTTCTTCGCCAACTATGGGTGCCATCCACGAGTTCCGGAGTTACCAAGTCTTCCGACAGTAGAGGTTCCAGCTGTAACATCCACTCTACTACACTTCAGACAAATTTGGTGTAGTATTCATGCTAGTCTTAAAAAGGTTTCTGTCCGATACAAGTTCTTCGCTGATAAGAAACGACGAGCCGCTCCTCAATACAAGGTTGGTGATAGGGTATGGCTGTCCACACGTAATCTCCGGTTGAAGGTACCCACTATGAAGTTTGCTCCAAGATTCATCGGTCCTTACCCTGTGCTACAAGTCCTGAATCCTGTGGTCTGTAAGTTGGGTTTACCTTCTCACCTACGTATTCCAAATGCCTTCCATGTTTCTCTTCTTCGTCCTCTCGTTCTTAATCGTTTTCATTCAAAGTCCTCTAACCCCACCTCAGTGGAAGCTGAAACAGGAACAGGCTTCGAGATCAAAACAATTCTAGACTCTCGTTACCTTCACAAGAATCTGCAATATCTGGTGGAATGGAAAGGGTACGGTCCTGAGGAGAGAAGTTGGATAAAGGCTTCTGAGGTTTCGGCTCCTCGACTAATCCGGATTTTCCATTCTAGACATCCTACGAAACCAGGAAAGTGTCCAGGGGCCACTCCTAGAGGAGGGGGTACTGTCATATCACCGCCACGGCCGCCGGGCTTGTCCCTCCGAGGCTGCCGGCTGCCCGGGCGGTCGTCCCCACTGGCGGCCTCTGCCTTCCGGCGCTCCGTCCGGCGCCCATAGCGAGGACGTCGCGGGTGCGCCCGACGCTCACTGGGGACGGGTGACGTCATCAGCGCCTCTCCAATCGGGTGCTGGCAGGAAGTACAAATTCAGACGCCGGGCAGAGCTCCGGCGCCTGAGTATCATCGCTACTACTGCTGTACCTGTGATCTCCAGACCTCCGTGCCTCAGCATTTCCGTGCCTCAGTATCTCCGTGCCTCCAGCATTTCCGTGCCTCAGCACCTCCGTGCCTCCAAGCGCCTCAGCGCCTTCAAAACACCTCAGTACCTCTTGCATTTCAGTGCCTCTAGCACCTCAGTGCCTCTAGCACCACAACACCGCTCACAGCGAGCTTTTGGTACTCTCCACCAATTCATCAGCACCTTTACAAGTCTGGTCTTTCAGGAGTCCTTCAAGCGCTCACCCGTACCTTCTACCTACCGTCCGAATCCTGCATGAGGAAGACCTACATCCGGCCTTCTCTTCTGCGACCCAGTAGTGGTTCCTCTTCCCGGTCACCGGAAGAAACCCCCGAGTCCACAACACTTCCAAACCAGGTCAGTGATAGACAACAACAACCCCAAAACACTGGGGACCTGGGCAGTGGAGTCTAGGTACCAAATTTGAAGCAGCTGTAGCACACTCTCCTCCTCCTTTATACCCCAGGAGCCAGTTAATAGCAAGCCCAAGGAGAATGGGAGAAAAGTAAAAACCAGCAACACAGAATCACAGGCATACATACACTATGACTCCTATGTGTGCAGGGCTGGAACTCTTAGGAAGCATAAAAAATATATATATATATTGGAGCTGGAGCTTAAACTGTAACTTTAAAAGTAAGCTTCTCTCCTCTGCCACCCCATCATGCCAGTACTTAAAAAAACAAAAACAGTGAAACAAAACAGTAGGGAAAAGATGATCAAGAACCAAAAACCTTGAAACTTGCACAACAGAGCGTGAGAGGGAAATGCAGTGTCCCACAGCCAGCTTCAGTGAAAAGGATTCAATGGTAAATGACCAAAATCCTTTTTTTCTTTCAGCAAGGCTGGTGGGATACTGTGCCATGGGACGGTCAACAGCTACCAGGTGAGGGAGTGCTCAGTCTGCCTGACCGGAGAACTGTACGGCCAAAGTGGGCATAACTGGAGACAAAAACATGAAAATTAGAAGAATGAGTTAACATGTGGACAGAGAACCTAGTAGCTGCACAACAGACCTGTTTCGTCGAAGCCCCGTGGTGCACTGCTCAGGAGATCACCACTGTCCTAGTGGGATGCACTGACACTTGGTCTTGTGATGGTCACCCCCGAACTAGAATAGGCATGAGTAATAACAGAGCGGAAACAAAACGCAATGGTCTGCTTTGTAGCCGTCCAACCATGTTTATGTGTGTCTTAAAGTACAGTACAAGCAAAGAATTTGTGTGGCGGACAGAAGTAGTCTTAAGCTCAGTACACATGGGCAGTGATGTGTGCTGATCGATCTATCACAGACCGCTCAGCACACAGCGCGGTTTTCATGAGCGGTGTGCTAGATTGTGTCTGCATACAGGCCAATCTAGCACTGGCGATCGCTATCGCTGTGGGGCATACACAAGGAGAGATCTGTGCATAACTTTAAGCAATCTAGCCAGATTGATTAGATTTTAAGCACGGATCTCTCCGTGTGTACCCCCCTTTATCCAAGTAAATCCACAGAGCTTTATGTCTAGTAGAATCAGATCATTCCTGGAAGTGGCCGAAAGAGAAACAACTGGTTTAAGTGAAAAGCCGAAACAACTTTTGGCTGGAACGTAGGAACCATACAGAGAAATGCCCTTTTCTCATGGAAGATGAGAAAAGGTGGCTTGCAAGACACAGCCCTAAACTCTGAAACACGCTGAGCTGAGGCAATAGCCATAAGGAAGACCAGCTTCCAAGTAATGAACTGCAAATCCCACTGTGCTACCTGAGGACGAAAAGGAGTGTTATGGTTGATTTACCATGGTTAACACTCTTTCTGCGAGGTACATTGGTTCCACAGGAAAACATTGGGGTGTAGAGTGGATCTTGATACAGAGGCACCAACAAACTAAAGCTTTAGGCTGTCCCAGGATGCATTTAGGTCTCCCCTATAAACCCCACCTCCAGGCAATGAAAGCTCAGCTTCGTTAACCAGTCCAATGCAGGAGCAGGTAAGAGAGAAGGCAGATGTTAGTCACATAGAACCACATTCTCACGACAGGCTCACAGAAATAGTGTTAACCATGGTAAGTCTACCATAACACTCCTTTTCTGCAGCAGGTTACATTGGTTTCCACAGGAAAACATTGGGGATGTCCTAAAGCAGTTCCTCGAGGGAGGTGACACGCCTTAGCGGCTATGAGAACCCAGCGTCTAAAGGAAGCATCCTGGGAGGCGGAAGTATTAAAGGCATAGAACCTAATAAACGTGTTCACTGAGGCCCACGTAGCTACCTTGCACAATTGTTCTGCGGACGCGCCACGTGAGGCCGCCCAAGGTCCAACAGACCGAGTAGAATGGGCTTTAATAGCAGCAGGAGCTGGGAGTCCAGCCTGCGCATAAGCTTGTGCAATCACCATTCTAATCCATCTGGCCAAGGTTTGTTTATTCGCAGGCCAGCCATGTTTGTGGAAACTAAACAGTATAAAAAGGGAATCTGACCTCCTGATAGAGGCTGTCCTCTCCACATAAATACGGAGAGCCCTTACCACATCCAAAGAACACTCTTTGGAAAACAAATCTGAAGAGATAAAGACCGGAACCACAATCTCTTGATTAAGGTGAAAAGAAGACACCACCTTAGGCAAATAACCCGGTCGAGTTCGTAGAACTGACCGGTCACGATGAAAAATCAAATAGGGTGGATGACAGGACAAAGCGTCTAAGTCCGACACCCGTCTTGCAGAGGCGATAGCCAGTAAGAACAGGACCTTGGCCGTGAGCCATTTAAGGTCCGCCGATTTAAGAGGTTCAAATGGAGACTCTTGCAGGCCTTTCAGAACAACAGTCAAATACCATGGAGCCACGGGAGGGACATAGGGTGGCTGAATCCTAAGTACACCCTAAGTGAAAGTATGAATGTCAGACGCAATTTTTCTATGAAACCATTCCAACAAGGCAAATCTTGAGGGAGGCCAGATGGAGACCTAAGTCAAAACCTTGTTGCAGAAAAGCCAGAATTCTGCAAATTCTGAATGCAGACACATCATAATTCTTATAGGACAATAGATACTCCCGCACCAGTAAGGACCATTTAACAATAGATGTTCTCTTTCCCTTTTCACAATTTAGTTAGATGGCATCCACATATCCTTGTTGTTTGGGAGTGCTACCCTCGGCTTAGGAGAATATAACAAACACACAGAAAAATAAGCTGTTTCCTGGGTGCACTGAGAACCTAATAATTACAAATTTATAAATAAAACATATCTTTTATTATTATCATTTAAAATTTTCAGCCCTATGAAACATTTAAAAAAAAATCAGAGATGAGTGAAAAAGTGTTTAGAAATAGTGATATTAAAATAAAATAACTTTTCACCAGAGACTGCCGCTACGTTAAAGATTTATCTCATAACAAAGGCATAATAGCCCCCGCTGCTATTTGAAAGCTTTTTTTGTATGTGAGATTCTACTGGCTTCTAATGTTATTGGTCCATATTAATCAGTAATTCCCACTGTCTGTTTTTAAAGAGTATCAGATACCACACATAATATGTAACTCTTTCTGAAAAGTATCAGTTATCACATACAGTATGTACTTCTTTATTTCAATAAAGCTTTATTTGTAAAAACATGTCTATTTTGTAACATTTATTTTCACATGTACTAGGCTTAATATGCATACAGAGCCGGCCATCGGCATATGCAAACTAGGCAATTGCCTAGGGCATTTGATATGCCTAGAGGCATCAGCAGCTTCTGCTGATTAAAATGATATGTGGCATGCCTATATTCTGTGTGTAGCATTTCATATGCAGATATAGCCACAGTCTCACACAGTATATAGGCATGCTGCATATCATTTTAATCAGCAGAAGCTGCTTGTGCATCCTAGCCACATTGCAATGCAAATAAGATGCATTTTCATTAAAAAAAGGTGCCAAATGTTAGCATTGTGGCAATATTTATGAGGACACATCTGTATCCAAGTAGAGGCAGAGGTCACAGTGTTAGTGGCAGTGTGAGTGCTGTGTGCATGTGAGTGGGTTGGTTGTGCAGCAGTGTTCCGAATATGTGTAAGGAGCATTATGTGTGTCATGTAAAAATGCATTAATAATGTGCAACATGTGTAAGGGGCACTATGCATGTCATTATGTGTATAAGGGCATTAATAATGTGCGGCATATGTGTAAAAGGGCACTACTGTATATGTGTCATTATGTGTATAGGAACACTAAAAATGTGCAGCAAATGTGTAGGGGGCACTGTGTGTGTCATTATGTGTATAAGAGCATTCATAATGTGCGGCTTATGTGTAAGGGACATTATGTGTAAAAGGGCATTAATAAAGGTTGTCATAATGTGTAAGGTGCATTATGTTTATAAGGACATTAATAATATGTCTCATATGTGTAAGGGGCATTACTGTGTGGAATTATGTGTATAAATGCATTACTAATGTGTGGTATTATGTGTATAAGGTGCTCTACTGTGTGGCGTTGCGTATAGAAAGGGCACTACTGTGTCATCTAATGTGAATAAAGAGCAATAGGGTGTGATGTAATGTGAATAAGGGACTCTACTGTGAGTAGTAAAGTTTATAAGGTAAAGAGATACTACTGTGGGATGTAATATGAATTATGAACACTATCGCATGATCAAATGTGAATGAAGTTGCAGTACTGTGTGGCGTAATTGGAATTGGAATTACTATTGTGTGGCCATGCCCCTTGCCAGCTAAAACACACCCCTTTATGGGCTGTGCGCCAAATGTGCAAACTGTTCCTATTTAAAATATAGGGGGTACAAACAACAAAATAAGGACTGCTATGGGTAAGGGGAGATGGTGCTGGGAAAGAGGCGCAAGGTCAGAGGCGGAACCAGTGGTGGTGCTAGGGGGCACCAGCCAAAATCTTGCCTAGGGCATCATATTGGTTAGGGCCAGCTCTGTATGCATATGTCTTTAATAATGCAATTGTACTGCTGTTATTCCTAATACTGCACTATCTCCTCCAAATTATTGGCTTCTAAAATATAAATGTATAAGGTGAAGTGCAGCATGTATATTATTTATTGTTTATTAGTTGGTACGGGTAGCCGGATCCACACTTATTATTTGGTGAGTTTCACTTATTGGGCCAGATGTACTAAGCCTGAAAAGTGATAAATATCACAGTGATAAAGTACCAGCCAATCGGCTCCTAACTGTCATTTTTCAAACACAGCCTGTGACATGGCAGTTAGGAGCCGATTGGCTGGTGCTTTATCACAGTGATATTTATCACTTTTCAGGCTTAGTACATCTCCCCCATTGTGACGAATACCCAGTATATGTGGCCAGCTAGTCCTTTTTACCCGTGCCTCCCTATTCTACTCCAAAATCAGCTATTGTATATTGCTAGGTACAACATGGATGTTCCCACCGCCCCCGACCTTATACAACAATAGATGAACTTAGTATATGGAATTCCTCTTCATGATTTATATAATTGTGCCAGTGTTCTGCAACCGCCAGCAACTCCGCACCAATAATTAATCTGTCCCCTTGTATAGGTTCACAGATAGTTCATTTATAAATAGCAGTTATACAGACTGCAACATGTATCTGTTATAGGTAGCACAGAATATACAATAACCCAATCCTGATAAACCGGGTATTGAGTTTTTATCTCTGCGCCCTCTATTTCATGTGCCTGCTTATTAAACATGTAAGTATAAGGTCAGGTATAGTGTATATGTATTTCCTTTGCAAATATAGGTAGTTGGATCCACACTATTAATTATATATCTCTGTGTGTAATCCGAGTTGCATGCAGCGGCTCCGAGTACCTGCTATGTGCGGCCAGCTGATTCTGATAGCACGTGTGCTCCTACAACCGCTCCAGGGACAGCCGCTGTGTGTGGCTGGATGTTAGACGGGCGCTCTCACCGCCCCAGCACTCACACTGTGATGCATGAACCGGACCAGCAGTATGGACACACAATCACAGTACAATTACAATATAGGTATTAGCAGCGGTTATGCATAGCGTGCAGCAGTCTCTGAAAAACGCCAATGCACGTTTCACAGAGGCTGCTTCGTCAGGGCATCAACCGGATTGTCACGAATGACAGGTTTACATACCCCTCCCTCTATTTCTATTGGTCATCATGTTATTCCAGTCATACCTATGGAAAGATTAAGCCTAAAAACTACATTCTGTTCTTATTTGCTTTTATTATTCCTGCACTGCCTTTCACACATAAAGAAAAGGATTTATTTTCTCTTTTGATTATAATTATAATGATGCATCCCTATATATTCCTTCTGGAATTTATTTATACCCATGATAATACAATTAATCCAAATTGATTTAATTGTGGAGTCCATATATTATTATTATTATTATTATTGAATGGTTCATCATTGTATATGTTTCCTCAACTGACATATCATTTTTAAATAACCAGTATACATCCCCCTCTGAGCTGATTGGGCATTTTATTTTATTGTGTGGTTTTAATCTATTCCTTAAAATTTGTCTATATATAAAAAGAGGAGAGAAAGGGAGGGAGGAGAGATAAATTTATACGGATATATTTTGTATGATTGTCTCAGTACCTCTAAGAACTTTAATGAGGTTCTTACATGATATTAAATTTAAATGTGATGTGCAATAATTATTCAACTTTCATTGTTTTAGTGACTTTTGTTGTGTTATATAATATTAAATAGTGATTATTCTATATTATAACGGAGTTGTTCTAGTATAAATTGCATATTATGTACCTGTATATATATACACATTAACACACACATACATGTATGTGTATCCATATATGATCTAATGTGCCTCCTATCTTATTATTTACCAAATATTCTGTGATATTATAGTGCCAAATCATAACTGCAACCAAACCACTCAGTGATTAAAATAAGAATTTACTCACCGGTAATTCTATTTCTCGTAGTCCGTAGTGGATGCTGGGAACTCCGTAAGGACCATGGGGAATAGCGGGCTCCGAAGGAGGCTGGGCACTCTAGAAAGATCTTAGACTACCTGGTGTGCACTGGCTCCTCCCACTATGACCCTCCTCCAAGCCTCAGTTAGGTACTGTGCCCGGACGAGCGTACACAATAAGGAAGGATTTTGAATCCCGGGTAAGACTCATACCAGCCACACCAATCACACCGTACAACTCGTGATATGAAACACAGTTAACAGTATGAAACAATAGAGCCTCTCAACAGATGGCTCAACAATAACCCGATTTAGTTAACAATAACTATGTACAAGTATTGCAGATAAACCGCACTTGGGATGGGCGCCCAGCATCCACTACGGACTACGAGAAATAGAATTACCGGTGAGTAAATTCTTATTTTCTCTAACGTCCTAGTGGATGCTGGGAACTCCGTAAGGACCATGGGGATTATACCAAAGCTCCCAAACGGGCGGGAGAGTGCGGATGACTCTGCAGCACTGAATGAGAGAACTCCAGGTCCTCCTCAGCCAGGGTATCAAATTTGTAGAATTTTGCAAACGTGTTTGCCCCTGACCAAGTAGCTGCTCGGCAAAGTTGTAAAGCCGAGACCTCTCGGGCAGCCGCCCAAGATGAGCCCACCTTCCTTGTGGAATGGGCATTGACAGATTTTGGCTGTGGCAGGCCTGCCACAGTATGTGCAAGCTGAATTGTACTACAAATCCAACGAGCAATAGTCTGCTTAGAAGCAGGAGCACCCAGCTTGTTAGGTGCATATAGGATAAACAGCGAGTCAGATTTTCTGACTCTAGCCGTTCTGGAAACATATATTTTCAGTGCCCTGACAACTTCTAGCAACTTGGAGTCCTCCAAGTCCCTAGTAGCCTAGGCACCACAATAGGCTGGTTCAGGTGAAACGCTGACACCACCTTTGGGAGAAACTGGGGACGAGTCCTCAATTCTGCCCTATCCATATGGAAAATCAAATAAGGGCTTTTACAAGACAAAGCCGCCAACTTTGATACTCGCCTGGCAGAAGCCAAGGCCAATAACATAACCACCTTCCACGTGAGATATTTCAGATCCACGGTTTTTAGTGGTTCAAACCAATGTGATTTTAAGAAACTCAACACCACGTTGAGATCCCAAGGTGCCACAGGAGGCACAAACGGGGGCTGACTCTGCAGCACTCCTTTTATAAATGTCTGAACTTCAGGTACTGAAGCTAGTTCTTTTTGAAAGAAAATCGACAGAGCCGAGATCTGTACCTTAATGGAACCCAATTTAAGGCCCATAGTCACTCCTGCTTGCAGGAAATGCAGAAATCGACCTAGTTGAAATTCCTCTGTTGGGGCCCTTTCGGCCTCACACCATGTAACATATTTTCGCCATATGCGGTGATAATGAGTTGCTGTAACCTCTTTCCTGGCTTTAGTAAGCGTAGGACTGACTTCCTCCGGAATGCCCTTTTCCTTCAGGATCCGGCGTTCAACCGCCATGCCGACAAACGCAGCCGCGGTAAGTCTTGGAACAGACAGGGCCCCTGCTGCCGCAGGTCCTGTCTGAGTGGCAGAGGCCATGGGTCCTCTGATATAAATTCTTGAAGTTCTGGGTACCAAGCTCTTCTTGGCCATCCACGAGTATCGTTCTTACTTCTCGCCTTCTTATTATTCTCAGTACCTTTGGTATGAGAGGCAGAGGGGAGAACACATAAACCGACTGGTACACCCACGGTGTTACCAGAGCGTCCATAGCTATCGCCTGAGGGTCCCTTGACCCGGTGCAATATCTTTTATAGCTTTTTGTTGAGGCGGGACGCCATCATGTCCACCTGTGGCCTTTCCCAATGGTGTACAATCCTATTGGAAGACTTCTGGAGGAAGTCCCCATTCTCCCGGGTGGAGGTCGTGTCTGTTGAGAAGATCTGCTTCCCAGTTGTCCACTCCGGGAATGAACACTGCTGACAGTGCTAACACATGATTTTCCGCCTATCGGAGAATCCTTGTGGCTTCTGCCATCGCCATCCTGCTTCTTGTGCCGCCCTGTTGGTTTACATGGGCGACTGCCGTGATGTTGTCTGATTGGATCAGTACCGGCTGGTTTTGAAGCAGAGGCCTTGCCTGCCTCAGGGCATTGTAAATGGCCCTCAGGTCCAGAATATTTATGTGTAGGGAAATAACCTGACTTGACCAAAGTCCCTGGAAATTTCTTCCCTGTGTGACTGCCTCCCAGCCTCAAAGGCTGGAATCCATGGTCACTAGGACCTAGTCCTGTATGCCGAACCTGCGGCCCTCTTG